>NC_053027.1:148613911-148913911 GCF_003073215.2 Triticum urartu | reverse complement strand
CGATCTAGGCTCAAGCAGCACCACCTCGCCCTCCCTTCTCCTCTTCGCCGCAGGCGTCGGCCTGGTTGCACAACAAGGAAGAAGAGTTAGAAGCAAGCATCAGAAGTAAGAACAAGGCAGGACGAGGACACTTACTGGTCCATCACGGCATAGTTCCTCCACTTCGGGAGCTTGAACCCAGAGAGCTTTGCAGCCCGAGGCGCGGGCGCACCAGCTCCGGGAGCAGAAGCAGGGGCAGCGGCTGGGCCGGAAGCAGCTCCAGGCGCCGGTGAGGTAGGAGCGTCATCCCAGGAGAGCAGCGCCGACCTTCCCTTCGTCCGAACCACGGGCGGCTCCCCCTTCTCTGGGAGGATGTCGGCCTCGCCATCGTCGTTAGGCAGGAGGCGAAGGATGTTAGCCTTGCACAAGGGGAAGGTCTCCCCATCTCCTCGGGGGCTGCCTCCGAGTCCCGCCCCTCGTCCCCCTCCTCCTCCTCCTCTCCATCCCTGCGGGAATCACCAGAAGACATGTCCACCGTCACCGACGCCACAGGAACCTCAGAAGGCGCTGGCGGCACCAGGCCGCGCCCGTCAAAGGTGGGCATGGCGGCCACGACCTGTGCCCCGTCCTTCCGTAGGAACAAGGGAGTGTGGGGATTCGGCGGATACTCTTGGTCGTCTCTGACCAGGAGACGGAGGGCCACGGCCAGCTCCTCATCGGACAAGGCGTTCTGACTCAAGCGGAGCTTGTCTTCTTCATCCACAAGCGTCCACAGGGGGCGCGTGCGCGCCTGGAGATGAGCCACCCGCTGCGCCAGGAATTCCTTCAGGAACATAGCCCCGTCAGTTTTGCCGCCTTCGCGTTTCCCGGCCTTAGATCGGCGTTCATCTTCTCCAGCACCAGCTTCACCCGGTCGTCAGTAAGCTTCACGTAGGACCACCCCTCATCAGGCCGAGGCATCCCCGTCGGCAACTTCAGCCGTGGGTGGACACACTTGGCATCCATCATAACCTACTTGCTCCTGAAGCCCTCGGCCTTCTTCCCTATCTTCGAAATTGCATTGGCCTTGCCGGCTGCGATGAAGTTGGCGCACCCCGTGGTGTGGCCCTTGTTGATCCGGAGGTAGAAGAAGTGGCGCAGGAGTGCCACGGATGGCATCACCCCGACGTATGCCTCACAGTAGAAGGCAAAGATGGACAAGAGAAGAATAGAGTTGGGATGGAGATGAAGAGCCTGCAACCCATAGTGTCGAAGGACCGCGTAGAAGAAGTCAGAGAAGGGGGGAACGAGGCTGGCAGCGACGCTGCTCATGAAGAAGGGGTAGAAGGAGCTCTTCGGAGCTTCGGGCACGGTGGAGCCAGCCTGAAGCTTGGTCTCCCCCTTCTCGTTGTTCTCCCCCGCCGTCAGCAGGCGCGTGGCGGCGAGGTTCTTCACCGAGACATTAGGCGTCTCCAGAGTCGGCTCGTACTAGGCGGGCGGCGAATCAACCTTGGGCTTTCGAGGCGCCATTGGTCGGAAGCTCGTAAGGAAATCAGAGTAGATCTGGAGATTTCGTAAGTAAGGAGCAAGAAGGGGGATCTAGAGCAAGGCGAAGGAACGCAATGAAGGAAAGCGGTCCCCACACCGGCCTTTTGTCAGTCGGGCAGTTGCGAGGCTGCGTGGGGAAGCGAAGACACCGACGTCCAATCAGTCGCCACGCGCCAACCGTAGCCGCAGGCTGATAGGGCCCACGGCGCTCCGCGCTTGCCCTTTGGCTTCGCCTCGAAGCCAAGACCGAGCGTGCCTTGGTCTCGGGGGCTACTGTCGGCGTTCTGGGAATGGGGGTCCCCAGACTTGCCTACCTACGGCCTGCAGCATGGCTCCATCGGCGGCCCCGTACGGTCCATCTTCACCAGGAAACATTCAAGACCCTCGCGAGGGGCCAAGCCTCACGAGGCAGACGACGCAAGACCTCCTCAGGGGCGGCCTCACCAGGCTGGCTCGCGAGGGGCAGAGAGATCAAGGAGAGGGGCACCTCGCGAGGTTCCTGTGATGCAAGCCATGACGACTGGAAGCAGGCATGCGCCAGCGCGCAGTGTCCTGGTTTCCTCTTTGGTGCTAAAGGGGCAAGCGCAGGCGAGGAGTCCCGAGGCATCAGGCAAAGGTTTCTATATCGGTGCAACAAGACCAAGACCAGCAGGACGGCAAGACAGAGGTCACTGTGGAGCCCAAGACGGCGTCATCACCAGAGCCTTTGGCAGGAAAATACCACTTTTGTCAGAATAGCTTGTACTAGTTGTCTCCCTTCGAATTTGGCCGTTGTGGGATCCCTTCCCGCTCAATATTTGGGAAGAGGACCCGGGCCTCTATAAATAGGGCTAGCCACCATCATAGCCAAAGATGGGAGGAGAGTAGGTCATTAGGAGACGAACTCATCTCATCAGAGGATCTGATCTGATCCCTATCCTCAACCACGCAAGCACACCAAACACAAGAACACCTCTCCTCGCGAGGCTGTTCTTCCCTTGTACTGTTCATCCTCAGCCCAAGAGGCAATCCACCACACCACACTGGAGTAGGCTATTACACCACAACGGTGGCCCGAACCAGTATAAATCTTGTGTCTCGTGTTATTTGGGTTCGTCAAGCTAGGCCGTGAGATCATAGAGTGCGTGAGCTAGAGAGGGGGAGAGATCTTCGTCCGCACCCCAGAGTTCGAACCTCAAGGGTTTTGCCGGAACCCGAAATCCGACAATGCTATCATGGAGCGGCATCAACATGCCGTGGTAAATTTTTTGTCCCATTTGGGGAAGGTTTGGGTATATGCTTCTCACAAACCAGAGCTTCTCACAACAAGGATGATGGTTTCGGTAGGGAACGTCCCACCTTTGGGAATGAAACGATATCCATTGCCTCTTATTGCTTTCAAAAAATTTCTCGTGTCAACGTAGAACAACAGGAGTGTTGTGTCATTTTTTGTGATTTTTCGGGGTTCATTTGGACATTTTTATGCATTAACTGAGTTTTTAATGCATTCACGTGCATAATTCAAATCTGAACTACATGCACATGTTCTGATGCATATAAATTGGTTGAAAATTCAAATCTGTGTTCTTGGTTGCATGATTAGGTCCCATGCAAGAAATGGGAATGAATGTCGAACACCCTACCACTGTCACTCAGTCGCAAACATTGAGATACCTGGTTTTCAAATTCTAGTAAATCCAAAGCTCGTCTGAAATTCATGAAACTTGGCATGCTGTCATGGAGCCGCATCAACATGTCATGGTAATTTTTTTTCCCATTTGGAGCAGGTTTGGGGATATGCTTCTCACAAACCAGAGCTTCTCACAATAAGGCTGATGGTTTCGGAAGGGAACGTTTCACCTTTCTGTACGAAATGATGTCCATTGCCTCTTCTCGATCTCAATTTTTTTCCTAGTGTCAGCATAGAACAACAGGAGTGTTGTGTCAATTTTTGGGATTTTTCGGGGTTCGTTTAGACATTTTTATGCATTAATTGAGTTTCCAATGCATTTATGTGCATATTGAACTACATGCACATGCTCTAATGGATATAAATTGGTTGAAAATTCAAATATGTGTCCTTGGTTGCATGCTTAGGTCCCATGCTAGAAATGGGAATGAATGTCAAACACCCTGCCACCATCACTCGGCCGCAAACATTGAGATACCTTGTTCTTAAATTCTAGTAAATCCGGAACTCGTCTGAAATCCATGAAACTTGGGATGCTATCCTGGAGCGGCATCAACATGCCGTGGCAAATTTTTTGTCCCATTTGGGGCCGGTTTGGGTATATGCTTCTCACAAACCAGAGCTTCTCACAACAAGCATGATGGTTTCGGTAGGGAATGTCCCACCTTTGGGGACGAAACGATATCCATGGCCTCTTATTGCTTTCAAAAAATTTATCATGTCAACATAGAACAACAGGAGTGTTGTGTCAATTTTTGTGATTTTTCGGGGTTTATTCGGACATTTTTATGCATTAACTCAGTTTTCAATGCATTCATGTGCATAATTCAAATTTGAACTACATGCACATGCTCTAATGCATATAGATTGGTTGAAAATTCAAATATGTGTTCTTGGTTGCATGCTTAGGTCCCATGCAAGAAATGGGAATGAATGTCAAACACCCTGCCACCGTCACTTGGCCGCAAACATTGAGATGCCTAGTTTTTAAATTCTAGTAAATCCAAAACTCGTCTGAAATTCTTGAAACTTGGTATGCTATCATGGAGCGGCATCAACATGTCGTGGTAATTGTTTTGTCCCATTTGGCGCAGGTTTGGGTATATGCTTCTCACAAACCAGAGCTTCTCACAACAAGCATGATGGTTTCGGTAGGGAACGTCCCACATTTGGGGATGAAACGATATTCATTGCTTATTATTGCTTTCAAATTTTTTCTTGTGTCAACATAGAACAATAGGAGTGTTGTGTCAGTTTTTGTGATTTTTCGGGGTTCGTTTGGACATTTTTATGCATTAACTGAGTTTTCAATGCATATATGTGCATAATTCAAATTTGAACTACATGCACATGCTCCAGTGCATATAAATTGGTTGAAAAATCAAATCTTTATCCTTGGGCGCATGCTTAGGTCCAATGCAAGAAATGAGAATGAATTTCAAACAGCAAGGCACCATTGATTGCCGGCAAAACATTGAGATACTTTGTTTTTAAATTTTAGTAAATCCAAAACTCGTATGAAATTCATGAAACTTGGCATGCTATCATGGAATGGCACCCGACATGTTGTGGTATTTTTCGTGTCCATTTTGAGAGAAGGCACACTCGAATAACAACCAATAAAGGCATTTTGAAAAAAATAGCTGCCATTTTAATATCTCAAACGTTTGTATAATTCAAACAGTGTGCGTTCTGTTAACCATTCACGTGACGCCACATGTCTTGGTTTTGATGGCTATAGGAGGTTCCGTGCAGACAGCTACTTGACCTTGACTTAACGGGTGGCGTGTGAGCGTAGTCCAATGCGCAGGCTGACCGAGAGGCGTGCAAGCTATCCTCCAACGCACAGGCTCACTGGGAAGCGTGCGAGTTGTACGCTGCGCAGGCTCAGTGGGATGTGAGCCCTTTGATTCCATGTCCGCCCGCCTTCCTCTCCATTAATGGCGCCCGAGCCGCTACTTAATACGGGTGGCCTTACTGTTTGCCTCCCATTCCCCTCCCTCCCACAGACCTCCACTAACGCCATGGCACAGAAGGATCATCTGCCACTAGTCTTCATGTGTGGTGAAGTCGACTCCGAGCCAGAGGAGATAGAAAATAAGGAGGAATTGGGACTCATGGACATGACCCAGAATGAGCTGGCCGCGGCGGTTGCTGCCCCTGCTCCCGTCCCAGCTCCCATCCCCACGCCCACGCCCACCCCGTAGCATTGACGGTCTGGTCGCCGAGCACTATCGTAGAGCTGGAAGCCGCGGGCGTCAGCGAGTTCTCTACGGACCCGCGCGAGCTCGTGTACATGCCAGTGCCAGCGCCCGTGCCTGTGCGCGCCCCTCCACCCACTACGGCGCCGATCCCCGTGCGTCTGGCTGCACCCGCCGCGCCCATGCCCGTGCGCGCGCCCCGCTCAGCGGCATGGGGCGCCGGCATCAACCGCTACCTCTCAGCGCCGCCAGCTGCCGTCCTCCCGCGCCCCGCCCGTTGATCGCGCGATGACATGATGTTTGATTTACAAGTGAAGAACATTCTGTGTTGCATTGAAGACTTCAACAACGGCGTCCCGGAGGACGACAACGACGGCGCGACACGCCGCCTCCGCAGCCGCCAGAAATATTTTTTTTCTTGGGTTTAATATTGTATCTCGATCATATGAATATAAATTCTCAATATGACTGAATGAAAGATATGGTTTGAGCGAACTTGCGTTTTTCTCTCTTAATGTACAGACTTATCAAACAATTTTCTATTGAAACAAACGTCAATGGTTTTTAAAACACTCATCGCAAACATTTTAGTTAGAACACCCATATGCAAACCGACAGCTTCCCCAGGAAGCCAAGGGAAAATGTGCTGAGCAGGATTTGTGCAGCACTTGGTCGCAAATGTTTTAGATAGAACACCCGTATGCAAAGCGAGAGCAGGATTTGTGCATCTCTTTAATGCAAACAGTTCTTTTGGATGAACTGTGTGCAACCACTTACAAACAATTTGGGTACGTTTCCATTTGTCAAACTGGAAAGATTGACATTTGTTGATCTAGTAACATTACCATTTGTCAACCATGTAACACTGCGATTTGTCAAAATATGAAGCTAAAAATCACTAGCAGTATCTATTTTTTCAACTAAAATTTAGTAATTGAAGATAGATTTCATTCATAATTAAGCAGTCGTTCTTAATTTATACAAACAGTTCAACTGGACAGCTGAACCGACCAAACTTTTCCCCAATTGTTGCCAACCACGTACTGAAATAGCTAGTTCAACTATATATACTAGATTTTGAAGTACGTTGTACAGTTCCACCACATCTATAGTCAGATGAACTGAACAAAATAGCCCCTAAATACTACTACTACTACTACTACTACTACTACTACTACTACTATGGAGGGGCTTTGTACTACTTCCGGCTGCCTCTCCTCTGCCGAGCACACTAAGTAAGAGGCAGAGGAGGAGGAGCCTACTGATGAGCTGGACAACTGCAATATGATGCCTGCTACTGCTGCAGCTTCAACGATGCTCACCTCGAACGCCCTCTGCCGCTCCAGACGACCCCTCTCAAAGCGGTGGTTCTCCTCGTAGATCTCCTGATTCCTCGCCCCTAAGGCGGCGTGTGCCATGGCCATGGCGGCGGTAAGGCTCTTTGCATGCTTGACGAGGCGCTCCACCTCCTCCTGCAGGAACTCGATGTAGCACGCAAGGTCGCTGACGCACATGCGGGCATCCACCCTCCGCCTCCCGCCTTTGGGCGGCGGTGGCGGAGCGGGTGATGACCCCGGCGGTCGACGGTGGGCTGGTGGCCACAGCGGCCGACGATGGGGTTGAGGCCACGACCACCACCTCCCGCCTTCTGGCCACGGTGGCGGAGCGGGTGATGGCCACGATGGCCGGCAGTGGGTTGGCGGCCACGACGACCACCTCCTGCCTTCGGACCGCGGTGGTGTAGCGGACGATGGCCCAGGATTTCGATGATGGTGTGGCGGCAATGATGGCCGACAACAGCTGCCAATGGGCAGCGGCGATGGAGTGTGTGGTGGGTGTTCCGCGCACTACACTATGCCGGGGACTGCGCCACCGCCGCGGTGTAGCCTCCTAGATGGAGATGTCCTCTGATGACGACAGAGTGGCTGAGCGACGACGACGGACCGGTGCCATTGGCGATTGTGGGAGAAGCAGATGAGATAAGTTACAGGGAGGGAGGGGAAAATGCGACGCCGGACTCGCCGGCCGTGAGGGTTTATATAGCAGGCCGGTAAGCATTGGGATTTTGTGGGATTTCACCGAGTCGGGTGGGAAGCTTGTGCGGGAACCTGTGAGGTTGCGCGGGAACGGGCTCACCGACGATACATTGACGCCACGTTTGGTAAAAAGAACACCCCCGCACTGCGCAAGCTTGCGCTGTAAGCTGTCTGCGGCAGCGGGGTGACAAGACATGCGAGAGGAGGATGAAAGGCCACGTACACATACGGTTAATACAAAAAAAGTTATTGGTTTAATTACCTACTATACCCCATCCTAGTTTATAAGTAGGATTTAACTAATAAAATACGAATGCATGTCGCCAAAGATTATATTGTTGGATTCGTATTTGAACATAGTTTCCAATTATATAATTTTTATAACAAGCATTAACATTTTGTTGGCTAAATTTAAGGGCAAAGTATTGCACATAATATAAAGGGGACTATAGACCAATACGGAGGTACTAACACACTGCCGCTCTCTACGCAGCGACGCTACTGTCGGCCGGCTTGTTGGCGACCATTTCCTGTGTGTTCAACGGCTCTATACATGTGGTTGCTTGTGGTTGATGCGGCCGCGGCGCGCTCTGCTCGTGTCCCGCCGCGCGCGCTCTGCTCTCGCGTCCCTCCAGGTGCTCTGCCCTCGTCCCTCCACGCGCGCTGCCAGTGTGGGGCCGACGCACGTTCATGCATGTTTGTGTGCATGCGGTTGCGCCGGGCGCGGCGCGACAATGCATTTACCTGTTGCAAAAACTACCATGCGGACGCGTCGGGAATCCAGGGCGCCCAATCCCCTTTCATTCCTGTGGCCATTTACCTTCATCTCTCATGTCACATGACACAATAAGCAGACCCACGAGGACACATACAGAGAGGACATCCAGCGGTTCCAATGGCGCTCCCCGTGGCTCCAATGGTGCTCCCAGCGGCCGACGATGACAACGGCGGGCAATTCACCATGCAAGACGTCATGGACACCCACGTGAGGGGGAAGGCTCTCTCGGTGGTGTACACGAACGATTCGGTCTCACTGGAGAGGTCCATCAAAACTATGGAGCAGTTCCTTGCCGAGGACAAGTACCAAGTGGTCGGCTTCGACCTCGAGTACACCATGGGTCATTCCGGGCACGATCAAAAGGTTGCCGTCGCCCAGTTATGCGTGCGACATGACGTCCTTGTCTACCACTACCACCTGGCCACAAGGCCTTGCGAGCGTTTCTCCAGGTTTATCAACAGCTCCAACTATAGTTTCGCTACGGTGGACACCACCAATGATCTAAAAGCGCTCAAGGTTTCGATCTTGAAATGTCCGAATCTTGTCAACATCCAGCACTACTACAAGGTCTGGGGGAGCGACAACAACAAACTGAACTCCCTGGTTGACCTCGCCTGGGCCATCATCGACCCTACTACGCGAAGATGAAGAAGAGAGCAAGAAGGACAAGAATGCCTGGCATAGTGTTTGGCATGAGACACTTGATGAACAACATGTCAAGTATGCGGCCAAGGACGCGTACACAAGCTACAAGATGTACAGGACGATCGTTGACATGAGGAACTGTCTTCTTCCTGCCCCAGACGAGAGATCGAGCCACATAGTAGTGGCGGGAGCATCACAAGAAGTAGATGACTAGACGACCGTTTCTCCTACTCTAGAATGCATGCAATTGTTTATTGAGGTGTGTGAGAGTGATCTGTATAGTCACTTATGTAATTGGATTTTTATTTCAGTTATATATATACATGTTATTCTTCTGTAGACGGAGCAAATCACACGACTTATGAGCAGCAAACGTCTGTGTTATTATTGGTCTTTGCACACATTTCTGATTACGGACCTGTATGCCGCGTATCACACACATCTTGTTCAGTTGAACCGTTTCCATTGTGTTTCCTAATCACACACAGTTCATCCTAGTGAACCGTATGCTGTATATCGCACACACCTTCATCTGGATGCCCATTTCTTTTGTTCCTCCTCATCCCAAACAGTTAATTGAACTGAACCGCATGCCTTGCATCGCACACGTGACTAAAATCTGAACCGTGTTTGATGCATTTGTCATCGCAAACGTTTTGCACCTTTTTGACGGGTTTTTATACCACTATTTGCGATTATGGCATCGCACACAGTTTCATCGAAGGGTCTCTGATCGTAGTGTCGCGTTTAGACCATCCTGTAGTAGTGCGTGGAGTCCCGTCTTGCGGTACGCCACACCCGTGCCGATGAACAGGACCCCCATTTCGACCGTAACGCTCCAACACAAGTTCGTTTCCTCCATTTTGCGGCATGCCACACCCTTCCCGATCAACAATACCCCATTTCGACCATAGGCACTCGAACACAAGTCCGTTTCCTCTGTTTTGCGGTACGCCAGACCCCTCCCGATGAACAGGATCCTGTTTTGACTGCGGCCGGTCGAATAGAAGGCCGTTTCCTCCGTTCTACGGTATGCCATGCCTCATTTCGATCGGCTGTTCCGTCCAAGCTGGTTGGCTCCCAATGAACACGACGCATTTTGTTGCCTCTCGATGAACACGACGACGCAATTTCTCTGTTTCGACCCAGCCATGTACACAAGCCCTGGCCGTACGTATGCGTGAGTAGGCATTCGAGACCCCGCCCGTATGTACGTACGTGGCCGTATTTACCTTCTTGCACCCTGGTTGTACGTACGTGTACACGATATTAACGAGACTGCATGACATGCTACGTGCACGCCTCTACTATGACACGTGTGCGCCTTTACTACGACACGTGCCCTTCCTTACTCGGCCATGGTTCATCGCTGTAGCCTGCAGACAGAATGACAATGCTACGTACGCTTCGTACACGTTCGTGACCAGAATGACAATGCTACGTATGCTTCGACCAGGTGGGTCCTGACTGTCAGGGAGGATAAGGAGGCACTTCCTTGCGTGCGAAGATGTAGCTGGTGGGTCCCAGTAGTCAGGGGGAAACATTTTTTTAGCAAAATACGGGGCCCATCCGGTGGGTCCGTGCTGTCAGGTGGAGGAATAATTATTTTTCGTGTAATAAGGAGGCACTTCCTTGCTGCGGCTGTGGACCCACCTGTCAGCCTCTCCACGTACAGTATGTTGGGATCTATGGTTGGGTGCGTCAACTACAAATTAAAATTTTCCTACCCGCAGAACAACCAAGAACATGCTACGGGAGATGGATCACAGTTCGTTACCACCAGATGTGCAATGCCATGCAGCGGAAGAAGAGTTGGGGCAGCGCGTCCGTGTGGATCGTCTCCTCCTCGTCTGATCTCCCTCGTACAACCGGTAGTCGGTTCCCACGTACAGGTTCATCAGAGTGGCGCAAGTGCACCACCTCTAACAGTATCCGCGCATGCAGGAGGAACGTCGTGCGGCGGACTGCTAGGTCCGATCACACAACCGGCGGCAAGTGGAGGTGTCTATTGCAACACATGCAAACCCTAGTGACTGCACCGAAGCGATCAACCTCGTGAGTGTGTGGTACCTCCACTTTATATAGGCGTCCATCGCGGGCTCAACACTTGGGCCTCACACGGACCCTAAAGCCCATAAGTCTACTCGGCCACAATCTGAATACAGCTTGGATCACATCCGACCAGTGTCCTCGGAGCCGACCTCTTAGGTTCCTTCCCTTAAGCGCGCGACCCCTTAGGTTCAAGTCGGCTTGTTCGCAGTTCAGATCACCTCCGAAATGCACAGTTGGTAGCGGCCTCTAGCAAGGCATGCCGAACACCAAACAGACTATGAAGCTGGTTGTCGGGCTCAAGGCGAGTTTGTCATCCTTGTGCTAGCCCGACCTCTTTCTCATTCCAGTGATGCCGACCACAAACCGTATTATCTCATAACCCTTGTCACACGGCCATGCTTATCCTGGTCGGATCACACGAGGGCCCCAGAGTATATCTCTCCTGATCGGAGGGGCAAATCCCACCTTGCTCGATCATGTCTCACAGCATGGGTCTGGACAAACCCGAAACCTACCTTTATAACTACCCAGTTATGGAGTCGTGTTTGGTCGGCCCAAAGCAAGTCTCTCACCATCCCGAGCACATGCGTTAGCTCAGGTCTTAGGATATAGAACATATGTTATACTAGAGACTCACACATGACATATCGCTGTGTCTCATAGTTGGGTCTGTCTGACTCGGACCTTATCTCAACTCGGATCCGACTACGTCGAATCTGACCAGATCCTTCCGAGTCCATATTATCTGGTTTGCATCCAATGCCTCATGGCTAGTGAGACCAAGCCATCGACCATGTCATATGCTAGTCTAGTTGGCTGCGCGTCCACACGGCCCTTTCAACTAGGGACCTTTTAGGACGTTCATCATACAATGCATAGTCCCACAAACAAGTCACCCACTTGCTGATACACATAATTGATAATGTCCAAGGACTATCTTTATTCATAAACACATAGGAAATATCGTCATACATGATTGCCTCTAGGGCATATCTCCAACAGTCTCCCACTTGCACTAGAGTCAATCAAATAGACATCGAATGCCCATAGCTCTAACGTGCCCCTCATGCTTGGGTTGTGGAAGCGGCTTAGTCAATGGATCCGCAACATTTGCATCCATGTGAATTTTGCATAACTCTACATCACCACTCTTTACGATCTTTCGTACCAGGTGATATTTCCGATCTATGTGTCTGACCTTGTGGTGATTCCTCAGCTCCCTGGCTTGTGCGATGGCACCAGAATTATCACAATAAAGGTCCAACGGTTTTACCGAGGCTGGGAAAATACCAAGATCATCCAGAAAGTTCCGGATCCAAACACCTTCCTTTGGAGCTTCACAAGTCGCAATGTATTCGGCTTCTGTAGTAGAATCGGCCACCGTATCTTGCTTGGAACTCATTCGAATCACTGCTCCTCCGTTCATGACGTACACGAATCCGAACTGTGATCGACAATCATCTTTGTCGATTTGGAAACTAGCATCGGCATAACCCCTTACGACGAACTCTTCCTCACCTCCATAAACTAGGAACATCTCTTTAGTCCTTTTAAGGTACTTCAAAATAGTCTTTACCGCTGCCCAGTGACAATCACTTGAGTTGGCAGGTATCTACTTGTTAGGCTTATTGCAAAAGCAACATTGGGTTGCGTACATATCATGGCATACATGATGGATCTGATTGCCGAGGCATACGGAATCCTACTCATCCTGCTTCGCTCATCAGATGTCGAAGGACTCTGAGTCTCGCTTAGCCTTGTACCATGTGAGAGTGGCAAGAACCATTTCTTTGCCTCACTCATGTTGAACTGCTTCAACACTTTATCTATGTACGTGCTCTGGGTTAAGCCGAGCAGCCTCCTTGATCTATCTCTATAGATCTTAATGCCTAAAATGTACATTGCCTCACCAAGGTCCTTCATCGAAAACTTGCCATTCAATGACTCCTTGACTGAATTCAGCATCGAAATATCATTTCCGATCAGTAGTATGTCATCCACATACAAGATCAAAAACACTATCGAGCTCCCACTTAACTTCTTGTATAAACAAGAGTCCTCTTAGCTTTTGATGAAGCCGAAACTAGTGACGACCTCATCAAAATGAATGTTCCAGCTCCGAGATGCTTGCCTCAACCCATAAATGGATCTCTTGAGCTTGCATACGTTTCTAGTGCTAGTCGGATCGACAAAACCCTCGGGCTGTATAATATACACATCCTTGGTTAAATTTCCGTGAAGGAAAGCCGTCTTGACATTGTGACAGCCTGATTTTTGGCCCTTTCTTTTTCTTTTGTTTTTCTGAGGTTTTTGCTTGAGTTTTCTTTTTAAGTGGCTTTGTGGTCTGGAAACTGAAGAAGATGCCCTCTTCTTTCCTTTCAGAGTGGCTTGTCATACCCAACTCCTTCCCTAGACCCTGTCATTTTCATCCTAGACCAAATCCCAATACTATTTTTATTGCGAATATTCCTTTTCTATTAAAGGAATAACCCAATTTACCCTAGGTTGTGAAGCAACCTATATTTCTATCACTCCTAAAATTCCCAAGTAATTCTCATAAATTGTTTGGGTCATATCTTTCTCAAATATGGCAAAATATTTCATTTGCCATGATCCCCATCATGCTCAAATAATTCATTTCCTATTCTGTCCTAAATGGCAGAATGTGAAGCAAGTGCCATTTATCTTTTCCCAGTTGACCTCAAACTCCTTGGACACCTTTTCCTGTCCATATCATTGCCACATGCCAAAGTGCAACCTCATTTGCCTAGTAATTATTTAATTATGATTTTCCAAAGTTCCTGTGTAAGGGAACTGGTTGTGAAGGAAGTACAAGCTAGGCATATCCAAATGAGTTGCAATTTTGCGTGGCCCTTCATATAACCTAATAATCACTCTCCACCGAAGTAGAGCTCATGTCATGCCTCCATATGAGCTCACCATCAATTCTTTGATTCTGTCCAAAATTTCAGTTTGTGAAGCAAGTATATTGTACCTTGCTCCATTATGGCTGCCAATTTTTCTAGGCCTTCTGTTATCCATATAACCTACTTCCACTCATTTTGGGCATGTTTCATCAAGCCATTTGTCCTCTAGAATTATTGCAAGTTTCTGGTCAGTGGAAATGTTTGTGAAGGAAGTACCATTTTGGTTTATCCAATTGGTATGAAACCTTTTGCAGCATCTTCATATGGTCAAATAAGCAGACCTTGCCAAAGTTCAGCTCAAGTGGCTCCTCCATTTGAGAGCATCATCATGATCTTCATTCTGGACCAGATTACTTAGTTGTAAAGCAACTATATTAATTGTGGTCCAATTATTCTCAAAATTACGAGGATGTAAGTCCTTCTTACCCTAAATCTACTAGACAACTCCATTGCTTCCAATCCCTCTCCTGTGGATCGCGAGTGCTCCTCAAAGTTTACTACAGTAAACTTCAGAGGTTAACTGCCATTTAACCATGTCACTTTTAACCAATCTACCACATCAGATGCAACCTTCCCAGGAAGGACAAGCCCCCAGAAATTGTTTGGCCGGTCTTGTGCCACTGTGTGCACCAATGCACGCAGTGACCACCGCTTTGGCATGCAGTGTGCGCGGCCAGAATGTCGTTTCTGCTTGGGCCCCTTCCCCTCTTGTCGGCTTCGCGCGCGTGAGCATGTCCTTTGTCTTCCTCTCGTCGTCGCCGATCACCTGGACCCCGCTCCCCCTCCGGCAGCATCCTCACCGACGCAAAACGCCGCGTGCCCATGGACGCACAGTGCCGACAAGGCATTAATGGCGTTCGGATCCTTCTCTCTGCGCTCCCTTGGTCGCCTCTGCCCCCCGAAGCTCTCCCCTGTGCCTCCCCTATCGTCTACCTTCGAGCTCGAGCGCGTGCATACGCGTCCGTGGCACCGGCCGCGTGTCCACGGTGACGCTAGCAAGGCAAGTCCTCCCCCCGCCTATAAATAGGCCTTCCTCGAGCCGTTCGGGCACACCACTGGCCTCCCCGCACTCCACTCCCCTCCCCATCCACTCGCCTGAGCTTCTAAAGCTCTTTGTGCCCACCATCGCCGCCATGGCCGCCGCCTCTGATCACTCCGATTCCGGTGACCCCAAGCCCCGTTCTCTCTTCCACCACCTCTAGTAGATCACCCAGCCACCAGAGCCTCTCCCTCGACTCTCCGTTCGTCGCTGGAGTCGCCATGACCTCGTCCTCAACTTCCGGCCGAAGCCCCGTCCGCTGCAACCGCGGCTCTCCTCGACGCCGACCCTCTCCGGATGACTGGATGGTCCAGGGTGGCTCGGCTCCGCCTGCTGATCACGCCGGTAGGTGGCACGGCCCGAACGGTGGCCGGAGTCGCCGTCTATCGCCGTCGGGGCCGACACCGCTCTCTGCCGCGCGGGGTCAGGGGAGGTTGAAGACGAAGAACCTGCCAGGCGGGCCCCGCGTCGCCCCGGCCCACCCATCAGCCGCACGAGGGGTTGACCCCGGGCTCTGACGTGGATAAGTGGCCACGCATTTCGGTAAATACGCTTTCACCAATTCGAAAGCGTATTTTCCCTCTGCTTCAGCTCAGAGTACGTTTTCGTTATTCTGAAAGCGTATTCCTCTCTGTTTCAGCCCAAACTATGTTTCCTTAGTCAGAAAGTGTATTTCTAATTTTACGCCTCTGTCTTATCCACTCAGGGACTTGTTTGTGACGATATTTTTTCAGAAAAGTCCCTAAACTTCAACCCTTCATATCTTTTTACTCACAACTCCAAATGAGGTGAATCCAAAGCCCACTTCTTCGTCTCGTCGAGCCTGTTCTGTTCGTTTCATTTTCACTTTGGTTTGACACTGTAAAAATGACCTTTTTGCCCTTGCATGTAAACAGCCCCTCTGAGAGAGAACTGTTTCCGGCAAATCTTTCCGCGGCTTCACCGCACTTCTTCCCGGTGCCTTCTTCACCCCCAGGCAAGCCACAAAACCCACTTGCATGATGGTCATGCAGTAGCCATGGTTTTCAACTTGAATATTTATTAAATGATTTCTTGTTTAAAATATGGTTATCTTTGTTTCAGAAATGATCCTGGGATTGTGCTTACTTGTTTGCTATGTTGTTATGCACCTGGTTATCATGCCCTGCTAGTTGCTAGTATTACTTTCATATTGCCATGCATGATAGTAGTACATGTTGGGTTGGTCATGCTCTTCGGTGCATGACTAACGTCGGTTACCGAGTACTGTTAATAGGCATTGTTCCGTTGCTGTTAGTTGGTTAAGTGTTACTCGGTGATGTTATTGATATGTTCTTGCATGTTATTTATGGTTGATGCTAGTGGTCATGTTATGTTATACTATGAGTAGTGTTGCACTTGTAATATTTATGCTCGTCATTATGCCATGTTCAGTTGGAGATTATTTCATAGTTGATGTGGTGGATAGTTATGTTGCATCCCGTGATTATGTTGATATCATGCTCATGCATTGTAATTGCATCATGTTATTTTATCATGGCTCAGCATTTTGCATTCAAGTTTAACCGGATTTAATTGAACTTGAACAACTGTTGGCTCAGTCATGGTGCCACCATATCGAAACTGACCAGTGCAACCACACTTACCATATGGGTAAGGTCCTAACTGGGTCTATTGTCATGCATCTTGCCAGTGCCTCTCACGAGGGAAGGTTATGGGTGTGATTACCCTGATCAGGTAGGCAGACATAACCTTGTGTGCCCGTTGTCTTTAGTTTTATGGATCCGGTCCCAGTGAGGGAGTTTTGACTACGACGGTGGTCGGGGTGTCTTTGGTAGACACAGGGCCACCCAGGACTAGCCCAGTTGGGAGTGGGTCGGAGCGGCCGGGAAAGTGTCATGGCAGTAGATCGGTTTTGTCAGAACGCTGTTGGTCCACCCGAATGGGAGTGCGAGGCCATGGGTTCCGTGGTGTGGGTACAGTGTGCTACCTCTGCAGAGTGTATATTAAATCTATCGATAGCCGCACCTGCGGATAAGGGCCCAGTTCGTGTCGGTCCCACCGTGAGTCAACAGTATTAATAATAAGTTGATTAATGACAACCCCGGTTCGGTGATGAAATAAGTTGGTGGTGATCGCCGTAAGGATCACGAGTTACTTTGGTGGTGATCGCCGTAAGGATCACGAGTTACTTTGGTGATGATCACCGTAAAGATCATGAGTTACTTTGGTTGTGATCGCCAGAATGATCACCGTGGTATCGAGAATACCGAGTTGTTGGATATTCGTGATGTTGTGTGAGAATCATGGGTAACGATCAAGCTCCATGTGGTCATTTAATGATTACTACGGTATTGTTTATACCAAGCTTGATTTGATCCTGAGATGATCGTGTGATGTCCGAGGTTGGTAAGTGAGGCATGTGATGGTTACGAGGTAAACCGAACAGTATAAATAGTGCATATAGTGTCATCATGTTGCATGCTAGTATCATCATATTCATATGTCCATGCCATGCTCATATTGTTCTAGTTGTATCAGGTTCATGTTGCCTTTGGATTCTTAGTGGCTATTATGATTATTTCATGATGGTATCTAGTATTATTTTTGGGAGTACTACTCTGGATATCATGTTGCACATGTCTTGTTGTTATGAGGATCTCATGTTAATTCCTGCTTAACCTGTAATTGCCACCCTGTTGTTTGTCTTGAATGCTTCTGGTTAATTGTGAGCTTGCAAGAACATTCAAAGTACTGACCTAGAGTGTCATGCCAGCTTGCAGGTCGTGCCTGGATTGCTTGCTTGTTTGGCGTTGTTCCTGTGTTCGCGAGCTAGGATAAGCGTTCCAGCCAGAGTCCCTGCGGATTGGAGTTCACCACCGTCGTCGTTGTTCTGCTGCCAATAGTTTTTTCCGCTGCTAGAGTTATTCCGCTGCTTCGAGTTGTTCTGCTGCTTGCATAGAGAAACTGAGGATGGTGTAAGTATCGTTGTGCCCATGTCATTCATTGTAATATCGGAGACCTTGTAATCATATTCGTGTAATAATAGAAACTGGTTTGTTCTATACTAAGCAGTGCCGTATTCCAGAAGACTTCTCCTCGATCTCTGGGCTGGAATACGGGGCGTTCCGGTTTTCTCTGAGACGGGGTGCCATAGACATCCATCTGCCATATCTCATAATCGAAATATGCAGCTATAGCTAGTACGATCCTCACCGACTTCAGCATCAGTACCGGCGAGTAAGTTTCGTCATAGTCAATTCCTTGAACTTATCCATAACCCTTACCAACAAGCCGAGCTTTATGGATCTAAACATTTCCATCCACATTGGTTTTCTTCTTAAAGACCCATTTCCAGCCAATGGCTATTATACAAGGCGGCAGATCAACCAAGTCCCAGACTTGATTCTCATCCATGGACTTAAACTCAGATCTAATGGCCTCCAGCCATGCCTCAGAATATAGGCTCACCATCGCTTCCGGATACATGGCCGTCTCGTCACTTTCTAGCAACAATACATCATGCACTCTGCGTAATCTTTCTGACCTCCGTGGTTCCGGTGCCGCTTCCACTACGGGTTCCCTGACTGACTCCGGTATGATCTCATCACCAACCGAGCCGTCCCCGATTGGTCCTTGAATTTCTTCGAGTCGGACCGTCCTCCCACTGGCCTCCCGACTGAGAAACTCTTTCTCAAGGAAAACCCCATTCCGAGCAACAAACACTTTGTTCTCTTCCCGGTTGTAGATGCTATATCCCAAGGTTTCCCTCGGATATCCCATGAATATGCATTTGTCTGACTTGGGTGTAAGCTTGTTTGACATAAGTCGCTTGACAAATGCTTCACAACCCCAAATCTTTAGAAAAGACAAACTAGGAGCCTTCCCGGTCCACATCTCATGTGTTGTCTTATCTACAGATTTTGATGGTACCCTGTTAAGTGTGAAAGCTGCAGTTTCTAGAGCGTATCCCCAGAATGACAAGGGTAAATCTGATTTGCTCATCATAGACCGGACCATGTCCAACAAGGTCCTATTCCTCCATTCCGACACGCCATTTATCTGTGGCGTACCCGGAGGTGTGAGCTGAGGTACTATACCTCAGCTTTTCAGATGATCATCAAACTCCTGGCACATGTATTCACCTGCACGATCAGATCATAGAAACTTTATAGTCTTGCCGAGCTGATTCTCAACCTCGTTTTGAAACTCTTTGAACTTTTCAAAAGTTTCCGACTTGTGCCTCATCAAATAGATATATCCATATCTACTCAAGTCTTCGGTAAAAGTCACAAAGTACTGATAGCCACCTCTGGCACTTGTGCTCATTGGTCCACGCACATCACTGTGTATCAGTTCCAACAGCTCGGATGCCCTCTCACAACACATTGCGAAAGGGGACTTAGTCATCTTGCCGAGCAAGCATGATTCACATGTCTCGAACGACCCAAAGTCGGTCGAAGTCAGGAGTCCATCATCATGGAGCTTCTTCATGCGTTTCAGACTAATGTGTCCAAGCCGGCAATGCCAGAAGTATGTCAGATTTATCTCATTAGGCTTATGCCTCTTGACATTCAAGTTATAGACCGGTTCCTGTTCTAGATTCAATATAAATAACCCATCAACAATGGGTGCATAGCCGTGGAACATACCATTCAAATAAATCGAACAACCATTGTCCTTTAAATTGAATTCATAACCCTGACTCATCAAGCATGAGGAAGAAATAATGTTCCGACTAAGTGCAGGAATGTAATAACAATTATTAAATTCCAAAATAAATATAGAAGGAAGCTGGAGCTGCATCGTGCCGACCTACATCACAGCAACTCTTGCTTTGTTGCTGACCTTGATGTCGATCTCCCCTTGTGTCGTGGAATTGTCACGGTAGATGTCCTAGTGTGAGGACTTAGTCGTGAGACCAACGCATCTATGTAGTAGCTTGAAGGGGTTGGTCGGAATCGAGAGACACAAGGTTTTACCCAGGTTCGGCCCGTCACGGTGGAGGTAAAAACCTACATCCTGCTTCATTGATATTGATAATGATCATGATTACAAAGGCGCTCGAAGGAGGGCTCTTGAGTTGTCTGTCTAAACCTAACTTGTCTCACTTGTGGAACCTGTCCCTCTTGGGGTGCCCTGCCCCTCCTTATATTTGTTGAAGGGGCGGCTTACATGACTAGTCCTATTAGGATTAGGATTACTCTATTACAAGTGGAGTCCTAGTCTTGCTTCCTTTGTAAGGGAATATTCCTTATGCTTTCCGCTTAAGCCGGCCTACCATAACATAAGCCGACCTTGCTTGAACCGCCTACTGGGCCTCCGGGTCTTGTCGCTCCTCTAACCCGCTGGCCGGGTCATCAATGAGTCACCTGGTTCGGCCAGGTCATCAGTGAGTGGAGAGATCCGGGAGGGTCACTTAGTGAGTCGCCAAGTCAGGGCGGGTCACCAGTGAGTCGCAAAGTCTGGCCGGGTCATACATCCGGCCGGGTCATACCGCGGGGTATATCCCCGATATTAGCCCCTGTTTAATTTGGATTTATCCATGTTAAACTAATCATGTAAAATAAACACAAGAACAAATTTGACAGGTTGTGCTCTGGGCTAAAAAATTCTTGTAAGCCGGCACCTGATCATCGTTAAGTCATTGTCATTTCCTTGTTGATATCTACATGTCCATGATCTCATAGCAAATCTCCCTTAGCAGATATGTTTCGACTTTGTCAATGTAAAAAATCCAGATACTTCTTTTCAGAAATCCGGGTCAATATGCCAGCTTCATAGTCAATTTGCTGACATTGGTCTAGGGTAGAGAAATATTGTAAGAAATAATCCACTTGAATCGGCTTCCAAAGCGCTGGCTTAAAAAATATTGGTCTTGAAATACTCATCTGACTTTCAGCCGGCTTATAGAACTTGCCGGTTTGTCATTGCCAAAATATCCGGTTTGTAAATATTGATAGCACCGGGTCATAATTGTTGCCGACGCCGGGTCGTAGTTAATGGTGATACCGGGTCAATCTGGTTTACTCAAAACTGCGAATTTGAAGATTTTCTCCCTTATATCCATATTACCTGTAGCCCCAAAGTCTTGAGCAGAAACAAAGTGATGACTTAAGACTTGCTTCAATATAAATACTGCCACTTTGAAGAAATCCATGTTGTTCATCTTAGTCACTAGTAAAGACTGAATACTCCATATATGTAGCCCCCATGTGCCGGGTTGTCATGCTTGCAGCAACCTGGGACTCGTAATTGCCTTATACTCATAAAAACTTCAACAAGTTTAGACCCCAAGGGCCGGGTCATTATGCAATAATGAGTAGGGACTTTATAAATATGATCATATAGACTTGAACAACAACGTGTAGCCCCCAAGGGTCGGCTCAGTAAGATAATATTGAGCTAGGACTTTATATATACTTCTTTGAAAAGAACATCATATGATGTAACCCCCATCATGGGGCTTGAACCCATGTCCACAAGGTTAAGAGCTTTGTGCTTTACCAACTGAGCAATGGACCCTTCAATATAATGAAATAAAACTTGTGTACCTTGAATTGTTGACAGGAGCAATTGGTAGCCCCCAAGGGCCGGCTCATTATGATGTGATGAGTCGGGTCTTCAATAAGGCCAGTAAAAATGTCTTTGCATTAGCTCCCAAGTGTCATGGTGCATGCTTGCAGCAACATGAGACTTGCATTTTTGATGTAATCTCAACTTGAATAATGTAACCCCCAAGTGCCGGGTCATAAGCCTGCAGTGACTCGGGACTATTCCTTCCATCGTAGAATAAATTATATCCATTGATAAAATAATAGCCATTGCGCTGAAGCGACTTTCAAAACCTCAGTCATAATACTGGTCATTGATAACCATAATGAAAATCTAGCCATGTTGGCTATTAAAGATTTGAATCATACAATTCGGTTTGGAAAAACCGGTTCTTGTGATATTGAATCATACTGCCGGTTTAGGACACCCGTGCAGTAAGGGTGATAACCCAATCTTTAGAAGCCAAAACTTCCAAATGTTTATGATTGTCATATGATGGCGACTTATCATCCAAAGTCAAGTCGGGTTAAATTTAAACGACACTTATACTTAGATCTGGACAAAAGGCTCAAGACAAAAACAAAGATTGTTTGCAAAAAACTTAAGCAAAATAGAAAGAAAAAAATTTGAGGCTTCTGATTCGAATACGATCAGTAAACCGGACCAAAGGAGTTAAGCTAGGATTCGAATACGATCATGTAGCTCCCAGTGGATTTGGCGTTGCGCCGATCAACAGGGTACCGACAGCTATGTTCTCTTTGGTTCGAATACGACCTACGTTTGAACAGGAAGCCCCCAAATGACCTTGAGAGTTTTTTAAAGACTCTGATTCGAATACAATCAAAGTCGGACCCAAAAGGGGTTAAGCTATGATTCAAATATGATCAAGAAGCCCCCTAGTGGGTTTGGCATTGTGCCGATCAAGAGGGTACCGACAACTATGTTCTCTTTGGTACAAATACGACCTATGTTTGAATAGGAAGCCCCCAAATGACCTATTTGTGAGCTGTGCTCGCTGGGTACCTATGTTTGAGTTGTGCTGTGTAACAGACTCTCTTTGGTCCTTTTAACTTGGGTAGTAAGCCCCCAATCTTATTGTAAGCATGGTGTATAAGTCGGATCAAGAGGGATATTCACAGCTATGCTCAATGAGCAGGAAGCCCCCAAGTGATCAATAATATGATGAGCCAATAAGGCAGGATAACCCATGTTTGAACCGCGCATTATGGCAGCAAATTCTCTTTGGCAACCTTTAATTTTTCCTGAAAACTCGAACTTTGCGATAGATGATTCTTTTTGAACCGGATCTTTAACCCGGATATTTAAGAGCTCTAGAACTTTGTGGGAGACAGATTTTACCTTGAGCCGGATCTTGAATCGGATATTTTGAGAGATTCCATGAGACTAATTTCCCTTGTGCCGGATTTTAAACCAGCTACTAAGAGCTTCAATGCTTTGTGAAAAACAAATTTCTCTTGAACTAGATTTTGAACCGGAATCCTCATTTTGAGCCGGAAGTTTTCTGATGGCTTTTAAATTTTCATCAATATGGCGGCAGCCTTTGGGACCAGGTTATCTTTCCCTTCAATGTCTTGGGGTTTTTGAATTTTGCTGAAACTTGCAAGATTTGCTGAGTTATGTCATTGTAGCCCCCGAGTCTTAAGGCGATTCGAGGAGTTGGCTTGAGATTCTCCATGTTTGACCATAGCACAGGGAGTATTGTTGGAAATATGCCCTAGAGGCAATAATAAATTGGTTATTATTATATTTCCTTGTTCATGATAATCGTTTATTACCCATGCTAGAATTGTATTGATAGGAAACTCAGATACATGTGTGGATACATAGACAACAACATGTCCCTAGTAAGCCTCTAGTTGACTAGCTCGTTGATCAATAGATGGTTACGGTTTCCTGACCATGGACATTGGATGTCGTTGATAACGGGATCACATCATTAGGAGAATGATGTCATGGACAAGACCCAATCCTAAGCCTAGCACAAAGATCGTGTAGTTCGTATGCTAAAGCTTTTCTAATGTCAAGTGTCATTTCCTTAGACCATGAGATTGTGCAACTCCCGGATACCGTAGGAGTGCTTTGGGTGTGCCAAACGTCACAACGTAACTGGGTGGCTATAAAGCTACACTACAGGTATCTCCGAAAGTGTCTGTTGGGTTGGCACGAATGAGACTGGGATTTGTCACTCCGTGTAACGGAGAGGTATCTCTGGGCCCACTCGGTAGGACATCATCATAATGTGCACAATGTGACCAAGGAGTTGATCATGGGATGATGTGTTACGGAACGAGTAAAGAGACTTGCCGGTAACGAGATTGAACAAGGTATTGGGATACCGATGATCGAATCTCGGGCAAGTATCGTACCGCTAGACAGAGGGAATTGTATACGGGATTGATTGAATCCTTGACATCGTGGTTCATCCGATGAGATCATCGTGGAACATGTGGGAGCCAACATGGGTATCCAGATCCCGCTATTGGTTATTGACCGGAGAGTTGTCTCGGTCATGTCTGCATGGTTCCCGAACCCGTAGGGTCTACACAGTTAAGGTTCGATGACGCTAGGGTTATAGGGAATAGATATACGTGGTTGCCGAATGTTGTTCGGAGTCCCGGATGAGATCCCGAACGTCACGAGGAGTTCCGGAATGGTCCGGAGGTAAAGATTTATATATGGGAAGTCCTGTTTTGGTCACCGGAAAAGTTTCGGGTTTTATCGGTAATGTACCAGGACCACCGGGAGGGTCCCGATGGTCCACCAAGTGGGGCCACCAGCCCCGGAGGGCTGCATGGGCCGTGTGTGGGAGGGGACCAGCCCTAGGTGGGCTGGTGCGCCCCCCCACCAGGGCCCAAGGCGAAGAGAGAAGGGAAAAGGGGGAAACCCTAGGCTCAGATGGGCCTAAGGCCCACCTAGTGGTGCGCCCCCCCTCTCTCCCCCCTTGGCCGCTGTGATGCCCCGAGACCGTTGTGCCAGGTGTCTTCGAGTTATTCGCTGCTGTTGCCAGGTCATTTGCTTGCGTGTTGCATTTCATCATGTCATCATGTGCATTGCATCATCATGTTTTAAAACTTGCATCCGTCCCGGTCCCCTCGTTCTCTCCGTTGTCCGTTCTGAACCCAGACACACTTGCACGCGCCCGCGGCATGTCCAAAATATTTTTTTTTATGTGGCGGGAAAATGTTCTCGGAATTAGATGAGATTTGATGTGTGGTCTTATTATAGTGTAGATAGAATGCCTGTCAAGTTTCATCGCATTCGGAGATCGTTTGATGCCCCAACAGATAACTATAGCGGCAGTATAGCCGGTCTAACGTCGGACGTTTTCGGCCTCCGAAAACTGTTGCCGGGCCTCCCTCTCTTCTCTTCTCTCAGCTCGAGACCGTCTACACAGCTCACTACCTACCGCCAGGTCCAACCCAACCTCTCTCGTCAGCCCGCAGCCCCCCTCGCGCGCATCCGAAAGTTGTCCCTAACTCGACCCAGACTGGCGCCACCGTTGTGTCTGGATCATCCCCAAACATCTACAAAACGTCTCCATTTTCTTAATTGGGCTCCCTAACCTATTTATCCGAGACCGTCCGATTTTAATCGGAAGGTCCAAACCTAATCTGATTATCCCTATATATATAGTCCACCACCTACCCAATCAAGCCAACCCTAAAATCTAGGGGATTTGTCCCTGCCACCGCCGCCGCACTATCTCCCACCTCAGGATCTCTCCAAGTCCAAAAATCCCCCCTTGTTTTCCCCACCGGACCAATCCTTCCCAGCCATCCCGATCCCCACCAAATCCTCCTCCTTGCCTCGATCAAGCCCAAAAGAGAGGAGCTCCTCCTCTGCTTTCTCCTCGAGCCCGCAGCAACAGCGCAGCGCCCACGCGCTCCTCACCTTGCCGCTGCACCCTGCCTCCATTCCGGCACCGGGAACGAAACCCCCGCGCCCGGATCTCACCGTCGTGTCAACCGTCCGAGCTCCGGTGAACCCAACCGCCTGAACCACGTCCCGTCTTCCTTGTCGACCACTGCAGCAGGATCGGGTCCAGCGCCATGGCTGCAGCCCGAGTCCTCCTGCCTCGCTCGATCTGGACCAGGAGGGACCCGAGCATCTCCACCGTCGCCGTCTCAGTTGAGCGCAGCCCTGATTCACTTTCTCTCCTTCCTCCGGTCCCCTCATCTCATCTCTCTCTGATTTGTGTTGCAACGCCGCCGTTTCTGCAGAGCCACTTCCGCCACGGAGCTCCAACTCCGGCCACCTCATCTCCGCGGTGATCTGACGCCTCGGGTTCCGTCCGACCGCCGGCGTCCCGTCCTAGCCTCTGCTTCGATCACACGCGCGTGCCTGCCACCCTCGTCTCGCAAGCATCGTCGCGGGTCAACCGCGTCCGCCGCCATGGGCTTCCTCATGGAGCACCACCACCGCACCTCCTCGGATCCGTCGGGTCCCGACCATCCCCGTCATTTCCGGAGCCCCAAGACATCGCGCCCAAGTCCCACGTCGCCGGCAGCCGTTCTCGCCGTCCGTCGCCCTGAACCTGATGTTGGTTCTGTTCTTCAGAAACGAGCAGCAACAGCTCGCCCGCCCCTTCGCCTGTTGACCGATTCGGCTGTTCACATGGGCTGCAACTGCGGGTCGGCCTCCTCCGCGCCAAGGCCCAGCGCGCCCCTTCGTGGCCTACCCATCCTCCTCCCCACCGACCTGGGCTTGGCCCATGGTGAGAAACCCCCAGCGCCCATGTCCTGTTTTGGCCTGTAGCTCTAATTCGGCCCGATATGTTTTTTTTCGGGTCCTCCGAATTTGCTAATTATCCAGAGTTGACAGAATTGCAGAAAAGCCCTTCAAGTTCATGCATTTAATAACTAATTAACCGTGCACCAGATTAAAATGATCTCTATATGTAATATGTCTAGAATCTTGTCTAGTTTAATAATATCCAACTTTCATCCATGTTTAACATGTTTAAAATGCTGTTTGTTTAAATTTACTTAAATAAGTTGCTAAAATGATTTATTTCATAACTAAATAACCGAAACTCCGAATTTAATAAACTTTATATGTAAATGGGGTAGAATTTTGCCTTTTTTAACATGGTGGCCTTATTTTGCATGCTTAACAACTCTAAAATTATGTTTAGGGCAGAACAGTACAGAACCTAATATATGCACATGAGGAGTTTCCGGATTTGTTGTTCGTTGCTTCTGGCCTCATTTAACCTTGACTAGTTAGGTAGTTTGACTTTGCTTCACCCTCTTGCCATGTTTGACAACATTTAATATTGTTGGGTACATAAACAAGATCGAACAAAATAACTTGAATGTGGTGTTTCGTCAATATGCAACCCGTTGCATATTGAGCTCCACTTAATTTGTAGGATTGTTTGTGCACTTTGCCATGCCATGACTCTTTAAACCGGACATGCATCATAATTGTTTGTGCATCATGCCATGTCTATGTGGTGGTTGTTTACTATGTTGTTTGCTTCTTTCCGGTGTTGCTTCTTCGGGTTGGTTCCGATAATGTCGTGATTGTGAGGAACCGTTCGTCTACATCCGTTTGTCATCTTCATGGACTCATTCTTCTTCCTTGCGGTATTTCAGGCAAGATGACCATACCCTCGAAATCACTTCTATCTTTGCTTGCTTAGATGCTCGCTCTTTTGCTATGCCTATGCTGCGATACCTACCACTTGCTTATCATGCCTCCCATATTGTTGAACCAAGCCTCTAACCCACCTTGTCCTAGCAAACCGTTGATTGGCTATGTTACCGCTTTGCTCAGCCCCTCTTATAGCGTTGTTAGTTGCAGGTGAAGATTGAAGTTTGTTCCTCATTGGAACATGGAGATGTTGTTCCTTGTTGGAACATGTTTACTTGTTGGGATATCACAATATATCTTATTTAATTAATGCATCTATATACTTGGTAAAGGGTGGAAGGCTCGGCCCTATGCTTGGTGTTTTTTTCCACTCTTGCCGCCCTAGTTTCCGTCATATCGGTGTTATGTTCCCGGATTTTGCGTTCCTTACGCGGTTGGGTAATAATGGGAACCCCTTGACAGTTCGCCTTAAGTAAAGCTCTTCCAGCAATGCCCAACATTGGTTTTAACATTTGCCACCTAGCCTTTTCTTTTCCCTTGGGAGTCGCGCTCCTGAGGGTCATCATTATTTTACCCCCCCGGGCCAGTGCTCCTCTGAGTGTTGGTCCAACTGAGCGATGTCCGGGGCTACCAGGGGCAACTCTGGGCTGGCCTACCCGACGTCTGGCTCATCTGAGTGTGCCCTGAGAAAGAGATATGTGCAGCTCCTATCGGGATTTGTCGGAACATTCGGGTGGTGTTGCTGGTTTAGTTTTACCCTGTCGAAATGTCTTGTAGAACCGGGATACTGAGTCTGATCAGAATGTCTCGGGAGGAGGTCTATTCCTTCGTTGACCGTGAGAGCTTGTGATGGGCTAAGTTGGGACACCCCGGCAGGGATTTGAACTTTCGAAAGCCGTGCCCGCGATTATGGGCAGATGGGAATTTGTTAACGTCCAGTTGTAGAAAACCTGAAGTTGACCTTAATTAAAATGCATCAACCGCATGTGTAACCATGATGGTCTCTTCTCGGCGGAGTCCGGGAAGTGAACACGGTGTTGGAGTTATGCTTGACGTAGGTTGTTCTAGGATCACTTTTTGATCATAGATTCTCGACCGTGCTTTGCCTTCTCTTCTCGCTCTCTTTTGCATATGTTAGCCACCATATATGCTAGTCTCTTGCTGCAGCTCCACCTCATACCTTTTACCTTACCCATAAGCTTAAATAGTCTTGATCGCGAGGGTGCGAGATTGCTGAGTCCCCGTGGCTCACATATACTTCCAAAACCAGCTTGCAGGTGCCGATGAGTCCGTGCAGATGACGCAACCAAGCTCAGGAGGAGCTCGTTGAAGATCTTTTCCTTTGTGTTGTTTCGTTCTAGTTGGTTAGTAGTGGAGCCCAGTTGGGGTCGATCGGGGACCTTGTCGCATTTGGGGTTCTTCTTTTATTTTGGTTCCGTAGTCGGACCTTGATTGTATTTGGATGATGTAATGCTTTATTCATGTATTGTGTGAAGTGGCGATTGTAAGCCAACTATGTATCTCTTTCCCTTATGTATTACATGGGTTGTGTGAAGATTACCTCACTTGCGACATTGCTTTCAATGCGGTTATGCCTCTAAGTCATGCTTCGACACGTGGGAGATATAGCCGCATCGAGGGCGTTACAGCCGCCCCCTAGATGGGATCTAGGGCTGGCCGCCACCCCTAGGGGTGGAAACCTAGGTGGGGGCGCAGCCCCTCCCTTTCCCCTATATATAGTGGGGGTTTTGGGCTGCCAGAAACACGAGAACATCTCCTTCTTGGCGCAGCCCTACCCCTCTCCCTCCTCGTCTCTTGCGGTGCTTGGCGAAGCCCTGCTGGAGTACCACGCTCCTCCACCACCACCACGCCATCGTGCTGCTGCTAGATGGAGTCTTCCCCAACCTCTCCTTCTCTCCTTGCTGGATCAAGGCGTAGGAGACATCACCGGGCTATACGTGTGTTGAACACGGAAGTGCCGTCCGTTCAGCACTAGGATCATCGGTGATTTGGATCATGACGAGTACGACTCCATCAACCCCGTTCACTTGAACGCTTCCGCTTAGCGATCTACAAGGGTATGTAGATGCACTCTCCTTCCCCTTGTTGCTAGATTACTCCATAGATTGATCTTGGTGATGCGTAGATTTTTTTTGAATTTCTGCTATGATCCCCAACAGCGGCATCATGAGCTAGGTCTATGCGTAGTTTCTATGCACGAGTAGAACACAAGTTGTTGTGGGCGTCGATTTTGTAAATTTGCTTGCCGTTACTAGTCTTATCTTGATTCGGCAGCATCGTGGGATGAAGCGGCCCGGACCGACCTTACACGTACTCTTGCGTGAGACTGGTTCCACCGACTGACATGCACTAGTTGCATAAGGTGGCTAGCGGGTGTCTGTCTATCCCACTTTAGTCGGATCGGATTCGATGAAAAGGGTCCTTATGAAGGGTAAATAGAAATTGGCATATCACGTTGTGGTTTTTGCGTAGGTAAGAAACGTTCTTGCTAGAAACCTATAGCAGCCACGTAAAAACTTGCAACAACAATTAGAGGACGTCTAACTTGTTTTTGCAGCATATGCCTTGTGATGTGATATGGCCAAAAGGATGTGATGAATGATATATGTGATGTATGAGATTGATCATGTTCTTGTAATAGGAATCACGACTTGCATGTCGATGAGTATGACAACCGGCAGGAGCCATAGGAGCTGTCTTAATTTATTTATGACCTGCGTGTCAACTTAAACATCATGTAATTACTTTACTTTATTGCTAAAGCGTTAGCCATAGTAGTAGAAGTAATAGATGACGAGACAACTTCAAGAAGACACGATGATGGAGATCATGGTGTCATGCCGGTGACAACGATGATCATGGAGCCCCGAAGATGGAGATCAAAAGGAGCAAAATGATATTGGCCATATCATGTTACTATTTGATTGCATGTGATGTTTATCATCTTTTACATCTTATTTGCTTAGAACGACGGTAGCTTAAATAAGATGATCCCTCACTAAAATTTCAAGAAAGGTGTTCCCCCTAACTGTGCACCGTTGCGAAGGTTCGTTGTTTCGAAGTACCACGTGATGATCGGGTGTGATAGATTCTAACGTTCGAATACAATGGGTGTAAGCCAGATTTACACAGCAAAAACACTTAGGTTGACTTGACCAGCCTAGCATGTAGAAACATGGCCTCGGAACACGGAAGACCGAAAGGTCGAGCATGAGTCGTATAGAAGATACGATCAACATGAAGATGTTCACCAATGTTGACTAGTCCGTCTCATGTGATGATCGGACACGACCTAGTTGACTCGGATCATGTTTCACTTAGATGACTAGAGGGATGTCTATCTGAGTGGGAGTTCATTAGATGAACTCAACTATCATGAACATAGTCTAAATTGTCTTTGCAAATATGTTGTAGATAAATAGCTCACATTGTAGCTCCCTGTTTCAATACGTTCCTAGAGAAAGATTAAGTTGAAAGATATTGTAAGCAATGATGCGGACTGGGTCCGTAGTCCGAGGAGTGTCCTCAATGCTACACAGAAGGCTGCCGTCTTTGATGCACCGCTCGATGTGCAAACCCCTACAACGTCGTCTGTGGATGTTGTGAACACCTGACAGACACATCTTGATGACTACTTGATAGTTTAGTGCACCATACTTTATGGCTTAGAATCGGGATTCCAATGACGTTTTGAATGCCATAGAACATATGAGATGTTCCAAGAGTTGAAATTGGGATTTCAGGCTCATGCCCGTGTTGAGAGGTGTGAGACCTCTGACAAGTTCTTTTGCCAACAAGATGGAGGAGAATAGCTCAGCTAGTGAGCATGTGCTACAATCACTTAAATCAAGTGGGAGTTAAACTTCCAGATAAGATAGTGATTGATAGAGTTCTCTAAACACTATCACTAAGCTACTAGATCTTCGTGATGAACTATGACATGCAAGGGATGGAGTTGATCCTGGAGCTGTTCGCGGTGCTTAAGACCGCAAAAGGTAGAAATCAAGAAGGAGCATCAAGTGTTGATGGTTTAATAAGACCACTGGTTTCAAGAAGGGCAAGGGCTAGAAGGGAAACTTCATGGATGGAAAACCAGTTGCTGCTCCAGTAGAGGAACCCAGGGTTGAACCCAAACCCGAGACTAAGTGCTTCTATTATAAAGGGGACGGTCACTGGTAGCGGAATTACCCCAAATGCATGGTAGATAAGAAGGCTGGCAACTTCAACAAAGTATATACGTGTTATTAATGTGTACCTCGCTAGTACTCCTGGTCGCACCTGGGTATTGGATACCGGTTCAGTTGCTATTACTGGTGACTTGAAGCAAAAGCTACAGACTAAACGGAGACTGGCTAAGGGCGAGGTGACGATGTGTGTTGGAAGTATTTCCAAAGTTGATGAGATCACCATAGCACGCTCCATCTGCCTTCGGGATTAGTATTGAACCTAGATAAATGTTATCAGGTGTCTACGTTGAGCATGAATATGATTAGATCATGTTCATTGCAATACGGTCATTCATTTAAGTTAGAGAATAATGGTTATTCTGTTTACATGAATGATACCTTTCATGGTCATGCACCCTATGTGAATGGTTCATTGAATCTCGGTCGTGGTAATACACATGTTCACGCCAAAAGATGTAGAGTTAATAATGATAGTACCACTTTATCGTGGCACTGCCGCTTAAGTCATATTGGCGTAAGATGCATGAAGAAACTCCATGGATGTTTGGAGTCACTTGATTTCGAATCGCTTGACACATGCGAGCCATGCCTCATGGGCAGGATGACTAAGACCCCGTTTTCAGGTACAATGAAACGGGCAAGTGACTTGTTGGAGATCATGCATGCTGATGCGTGTGATCCAATGAGAATTGAAGCGTGCAGTGGATATCGCTATTTTCTCATCTTCATTAACGATTTGAGTAGATATAGGTATATCTACTTAATGAAGCACAAAGTCTGAAATGTTTGAAGAGTTCAAGCGATTTCAGAGTGAAGTTAAGAATCATCATAACAAAGAAGATCATGTTCCTACGATCTGATCAAAAGGGGATTTTCTGAGTTATGAGTTTGGCAATCACTTAAGACATTGTGGAATTGTTTCGCAGTTGAAGCCACCTGAACACCACAAGGTAATGGTGTGTCCGGACGTCGTAATCGAACCTTATGAGATATGGTGCGATCTATGATGTCTCTTACCAATCTACCGTTTTCATTTTGAGGTTATGCGTTAGAGACAACTACATTCACTTTAGATAGGACACCATCTAAGTCCGTTGAGACGACGTCGTATGAACATTGGTTTGGCAAGAAACCAAAGTTGTCGTTTCTTAATGTTTGGGGCTGCGATGCTTAAGGCTTTAGCAGGAGAAGCTCGAACCCAAAAGCGGACAAACACATCTTCATAGGATACCCAAAGGTGACAGTTGGGTATACCTTCTATCTCATATCCGAGGGCAAATTGTTTGTCGCTAAGAACGGGTCCTTTCTCGAGAAGGAGTTTCTCTCGAAAGAATTGAGTGGGAGGAAGATAGAACTTGATGAGGTTGTCAAACCTTTACTTCAACCAGAGAGTGATGCAACACAGAAAGATGTTTTCTGCGGCGCCTACGTCTGTTGAATAGGAAGTTAATGATAGTGATCATGAAGCTTCAGATCAAGTTGCTATCGAACATCGTAGGTCGACAAGGATATGTACTACTCCTGAGTGGTACGGTATTCCTGTCTTAGATATCATGTTGTTAGACAACAATGAACCTACGAGCTATGGAGAAGCGATGGTGGGCCCGTATTCTGACAAATGGTTAGAAGCCATGAAATCCGAGATAGGATCCATGTATGGACTTTGGTGGACTTGCCCGATGATCAGCAAGCCATTGAGATCAATGGATCTTTAAGAAGAAGACAGACGTGGGCGGTAATGTTACCGTCTATGAAGCTCGACTTGTGGGAAAGAGTCTTTTCACAAGTTCAAGGAGTTGACTACGATGAGAATTTCTCACCCATAGCGATGCTTAAGTCCGTCAGAATCATGTTAGCATTAGCTGTATTTTTCGATTATGAAATCTTACAGATGGATGTCAAAACAAGTTTTCTTACCAAGTTTTCATAAGAAAAGTTGTATGTGATACAATAAAAGTTTTTGACGATCCTAAGGATGCTAAAAGGTATGCTGGCTCAAGCAATCCTTCTATGGACTAGAGCAAGCATCTCGGAGTCGGAATATATGCTTTGATGGAGTAATCAAAGCTTTTAGGTTTATACAATATTTGTTAGAAACTTGTATTTACAAGAAAGTGAGTGGGAGCACTACAACATTTCTAATATGTATATGTGGATGACATATTGTTGATCCAAAATAATGTAGAATTTCTGGAAAGCATAAACGGTTTGTTTGAAGAGTGATTTTCAAAGGAAGACCTGGATAAAGCTGCTTACATATTGGGCATCAAGATCTATAGAGATAGATCAAGACGCCTGATGATACTTTCAAAGAACGCACACCTTGACATGTTTTTGAAGGAGTTCAAAATAGATCAGTCAAGGAAGGGGTTCTTACCTGAGTTTTAAGGTGTGAAGTTGAGTAAGACTCAAACATTGACCACGGCAGAAGAAAGAGGAAGGACGAAGGTCGTCCCCTATGATCTTGTCATAGGCTCCATACGGTATGCCATACTGAGTACCACACCTGATGTGTGCCTTGCCACATGTCTGGCAAGAGGGTACAAAGGTGATCTAGGAGTAGATCACCAGATAGCGGTCAAAATTATCCTTAGAGGAATAAGGAAATGTTTCTCGGTTATGGAGGTGATAAAGAGTTCGACGTAAAGAGTTACGTCGATGCAAGCTTAACACCTATCCGGATAGCTCTGAGTAGAGATACCGAATACGTATAATGGAGCAACAATTTGGAATAGCTCCAAGTGGAACGTGGTAGCAGCATCTACGATATAAAGTTTTGCAAAATACATAGGGATCTGAATATGGCAAGACCTGTTGACTACAACCTCTCTCACAAGCATAACATGATCAAACCCAGAACACTTTGAGTGTTTATCACATAGTGATGTGAACTAGATCATTGAGTCTAGTAGACTCTTGGATGTTGGTCACATGGCGATGTGACCTGTGAGTGTTAATCACATGGCGATGTGAACTAGATTATTGACTCTAGTGCAAGTGGGAGACTGTTGGAAATATGCCCTAGTGGCAATAATAAATTGGTTATTATTATATTTCCTTGTTCATGATAATCGTTTATTATCCATGCTAGAATTGTATTGATAGGAAACTCAGATACATGTGTGGATACATAGACAACAACATGTCCCTAGTAAGCCTCTAGTTGACTAGCTCGTTGATCAATAGATGGTTACGGTTTCCTGACCATGGACATTGGATGTCGTTGATAACGGGATCACATCATTGGGAGAATGATGTGATGGACAAGACCCAATCCTAAGCCTAGCACAAAGATCGTGTAGTTCGTATGCTAAAGCTTTTCTAATGTCAAGTGTCATTTCCTTAGACCATGAGATTGTGCAACTCCCGGATACCGTAGGAGTGCTTTGGGTGTGCCAAACGTCACAACGTAACTGGGTGGCTATAAAGGTACACTATAGGTATCTCCGAAAGTGTCTATTGGGATGGCACGAATGAGACTGGGATTTGTCACTCCGTGTAACGGAGAGGTATCTCTGGGCCCACTCGGCAGGACATCATCATAATGTGCACAATGTGACCAAGGAGTTGATCATGGGATGATGTGTTACGGAACGAGTAAAGAGACTTGCCGGTAACGAGATTGAACAAGGTATCGGGATACCGACGATCGAATCTCGGGCAAGTATCGTACCGCTAGACAAAGGGAATTGTATACGGGATTGATTGAATCCTTGACATCGTGGTTCATCCGATGAGATCATCGTGGAACATGTGGGAGCCAACATGGGTATCCAGATCCCGCTGTTGGTTATTGATAGGAGAGTTATCTCGGTCATGTCTGCATGGTTCCCGAACCCGTAGGGTCTACACACTTAAGGTTCGATGACGCTAGGGTTATAGGGAATAGATATACGTGGTTACCGAATGTTTATCGGAGTCCCGGATGAGATCCCGAACGTCACGAGGAGTTCCGGAATGGTCCGGAGGTAAAGATTTATATATGGGAAGTCCTGTTTTGGTCGCCGGAAAAGTTTCAGGTTTTATCGGTAATGTACCGGGACCACCGGGAGGGTCCCGGTGGTCCACCAAGTGGGGCCACCAGCCCCGGAGGGCTGCATGGGCCAAGTGTGGGAGGGGACCAGCCCCAGGTGGGCTGGTGCGCCCCCCCACCAGGGACCAAGGCGAAGAGAGAAGGGAAAGGGGGGAAACCCTAGGCTCAGATGGGCCTAAGGCCCAACTAGTGGTGCGCCCCCCCTCTCTCCCCCCTTGGCCGCCCCCTAGATGGGATCTAGGGCTGGCCGCCACCCCTAGGGGTGGAAACCTAGGTGGGGGCGCAGCCCCTCCCTTTCCCCTATGTATAGTGGGGGTTTTGGGCTGCCAGAAACACGAGAACATCTCCTTCTTGGCTTAGCCCTACCCCTCTCCCTCCTCGTCTCTTGCGGTGCTTGGCGAAGCCCTGCTGGAGTACCACGCTCCTCCACCACCACCACGCCGTCGTGCTGCTGCTGGATGGAGTCTTCCCCAATCTCTCCTTCTCCCTTTGCTGGATCAAGGATAGGAGACGTCACCGGGCTGTACGTGTGTTGAACACGGAGGTGCCGTCCGTTCGGCACTAGGATCATCGGTGATTTGGATCACGACGAGTACGACTCCATCAACCCCGTTCACTTGAACGCTTCCGCTTAGCGATCTATAAGGGTATGTAGATGCACTCTCCTTCCCCTCGTTGCTAGATTACTCCATAGATTGATCTTGGTGATGCGTAGAAATTTTTTGAATTTCTGCTACGATCCCCGACAAGTATATCATTGGTGTTGATAGCGCAATGTGAATCCACAGAAGGTTGAGGTGACTGCGGCGGGTTATAAATGATCCGTATGAGCCGTGTCAACAACTCGGCCAATGGTTCCTTCCAACTGGCTATTTGAAGTTAACCAAAACTGTAGTGGCGGCGACTTGTGTGCCTGCCCATTGATCCATCCAGTGCAGACGGAGGTTGATGATAATTTGCCTCCAATTTGAAAGAAAACCGGGCTACCTGAACAATGACTGGCTTTATACTCAATAAACAACTCATGCCGACAGGTGTGGACAGCGGCTGATAATATAGACTGGACCACATGCCTAGTTCTTACCAGCCCCTGCATCGAGTTACAAATATGAACAACCGATCCTGTATCAAATACCCAAGAGCTGCTAGGTATGTCAGCAAGGTAAATGTCTATAACATATGCAACAAGTGTACATTTGCCTGAAGCAGCACTACCGGCCTTCTTGGCATGCTCTGCAAGCCACTTGCTACAGTTCGCCTTCCAGTGACCAGTTTCCTTGCAATGATAGCAAATGGTCTTTGAGTCCGGTTGTAACACCCCGGATGTAACTTTCCCAATTTGTACTCCAACTCTTGCCGTTTCGGCGTTAAGTTATTTTATTTTCTCGGGTTTGGGTTTTTGTCTCCGTGTGTTGTTATCGTTGTCATGCATCTCATATCATGTCATCATGTGCATTGCATTTGCATACATGTTCGTCTCATGCATTCGAGCATTTCCCCGTTGTCCATTTTGCATTCCGGTGGTCATTTCTACTTTTCTTTCGTGTGTGGGGATTAAACATTTCCGGATTGGACCGAGACTTGCCAAGCGGCCATGGTTTACTACCGGTAGACCGCCTGTCAAGTTTCGTATCATTTGGACTTCGTTTGATACTCCAACGGTTAACTGAGGGACCGGAAAGGCCTCGTGTGTGTTGCAGCCCAACACCCCTCCAATTTGGCCCAAAACCCACCTAAGCCCTCTCCATCATCTAGATCATTCGATCACGATCGCGTGGCCGAAAACCGCACCTCATTTGGACTCTCCTAGCTCCCCCTATGCCTATAAATATCTCCCCCATTCGAAATCACGGGTAAAACCCTAGTCGCTTCCCACCTCTCGCCGCCGGACGCGTCCGCTCAAGCCAGACACGTCTAACCCAGCAGCCACCGCCGCCGCCACGTGTCCGCCTCCGATTCGCCCACGCGCAGCCCCACTTCGTCGCCGACCGCGCCGGCCCGTGGGGCCCGACCGCGGCCCTCCCGGCCCATCTTCGCCGTGCCCGCCGCCCGCCTCGTCCCGGGTGCCCCGCTGCCCGATCCACCGCGACGCCCGTCGCCGCGCCGCCGTGGGACGCCGTCGCCGCCGCCACCAACCCTCGTCGCCGGCCGCCCGAGACGCCGCGCGCGCCAACCGCGGCCACCTCGGCGCCCGGAGCCGCGCCCCGAAGCTCCAGGCGCGCCATCGCCGCCCCGCGGCCGGGTCCGCCGCGCGGCCTCCTCTCCTCACCGGCAAGCCCCCGCCCGACCTCCTCTCCTCGCCGGCGACCTCGGTTTCGTCGCAGATGAACAGTAGATCGCGCGGGTGAACAGTAAACCCTAGATCTGAGAGAGGTGTTTTTTTTCTCTAAGTCCAAAAAATTCCAGATCCAAGTGCCCATGTTCATAGCCTCGTAACTTTGCATCCATAGCTCCGATTCATGCATATAGCATATCAAAATGTTCAACTCAGAGAGTACATCATTTCATTCCATTGCATCATTTTCATTTGAGTTCATCTTGATGCCCGAAATGCTGTTAGAAGAGGGCTACTTGAGTTAATTGTCAGATCTGCTACTCCATTTAGCTTTTTGTCATTTTTGCCATGATTATTCTGTGCATGTTATGCCCTGATGCTCTACATATGTTTTGTTAAGGGTTTTGTCATCTTTCCAGAGGTGCAACCCATGTATTTTTGTGATGTGTGTGGTGACTAGCACAAGCTTGCAAAGTGGTGCACTTGGTAATTCTGTTTTCAGGGACTTAGCAATTCCACTAAGTCTTTGAGCTGTTTATCTCATGATGCCTTATGTTCATGTTGTTTCCTAGTGATCCGTGCCTCTTTTGAGGATGATCAGTAAGGATATTTTGTTAATATTGTAGTGCTCTATCCATACATGTCTTTGTTTGCAATTATGGAGAACCCTGGCTTGAGTCAATTGAGCTCTACTTTTGCTACTTTGTGAATCTGGGCAGATTGTCAACTTGTTTGCAATTTTGCCGATGATGTTGTAGTTGAGCCGTGCATGTTATGCTATTTTTCTTGCTATGTCTAGATTGCATTTTGTGTGTTCTTGATGGATGTATGCTTAGCTTTTCATGACTTGCACCGTAGTGAGTGCATCGAGCTCGTAAACATGCCTACTTGAGTTATATTTCAGCATGTGCCAGTTTTCACTAAGTCTGAAAACTGATTATGTTTTTGCTATGTTCACATGCTTGCAATTGTATTTTCTGATCCCTTTTGGCTCAAGGTCACTAAGGGACTCTTGTTAAACTCTTTGAGTAGCTCCATGCCATGCTTTACTTTGCCATGTTCAGGTCCGGTAGCATGTAGTTTTGTTGCTCCGAAGAGGTGCTATCTGATCTGAAATTCCAAACAAGTGTTAATTTCACTAAGTCTGAGATCTGTTTGTCATATGCATTTTTGCCATGCTTGTTTGAACCTGTTAATGGATGAATTGGCCGTAGCTTAGTGCTAGAATTTGGTTAAGCATCTTGAATGCATCCATGCCATGTATTTTGTTGTCATGTTTGAGTGTTGTAGCATGTTCATCTCATTGCATTTAGGTGGCTACTTGCTGTAAAACGTCAACCGGTGTCATTTTTGAATCGCTCTGCCATTTCCAAACCGTAACTCCGATTCCGGCGTTGTTTATATCGTTTTCAAGAAGATTTCATCCATCTTTCCAGGTTCATGCTTTCCTTGTCAAATCTTGCATACACATCCCACATCGCATCCCGCATAGCATATCATCATTGCACCTTTTTGTTTGAGTGTTGCACATGGTTGATTGTGTCCTTTGTTGCTTGTTTGTCTTGTTTGGGTAGAGCCGGGATACGAGTTCACTAACGAGGAGCCCGTTGAGTTTGCTTTCGAGGATCCAGTCAACTCTGGCACAACTGTGCATGCAAGATGATCATACCCTCGAAATCACTTATCTGCGAGCTATGTTTGGCTCGCTCTTTTGCTATGCCAATGCTACGATGCCTACCTTTTGCTTTCAAGCCTCCCAAATTGCATGTCAAACCTCCAACCCATCTTGTCCTAGCAAACTGTTGATTGGCTATGTTACCGCTTTGCTCAGCCCCTCTTATAGCGTTGCTAGTTGCAGGTGAAGATTGAAGGCCGTTCCTTGTTGGAAACATTTATTTACTTGTTGGGATATCATTATATTATCTTGTTATCTTAATGCATCTATATACTTGGTAAAGGGTGGAAGGCTCGGCCTCTCGCCTAGTGTTTTGTTCCACTCTTGCCGCCCTAGTTTCCGTCATATCGGTGTTATGTTTCCCGGATTTTGCGTTCCTTACGCGGTTGGGTTATAATGGGAACCCCATGATAGTTCGCCTTGATTAAAGCTTTTCCAGCAATGCCCAACCTTGGTTTTACCATTCGCCACCTAGCCTCTTTCCCTTGGGTTTTCGGAGCCCTAGGGTCATCTTATTTTAACCCCCCCGGGCCAGTGCTCCTCTGAGTGTTGGTCCACCTGTCAGCTACCGGTGGCCACCAGGGGCAACTCTGGGTTGGCCTACCCATACCTAGGACAATCTGAGTGTGCCCTGAGAAAGAGATATGCGCAGCTCCTATCGGGATTTGTCAGCACATTCGGGCGGTGTTGCTGGTCTTGTTTTAACCTGTCGAAGTGTCTTGAAGAACCGAGATACTGAGTCTGATCGGAACGTCTTGGGAGGAGGTCTATTCCTTCATTGACTGTGAGAGCTTGTCATGGGCTAAGTTGGGACTCCCATGAAGGGTTTTGAACTTTCAAAAGCTGTGCCCGCGGTTATGGGCAGATGGGAATTTGTTAATGTCCGGTTGTAGATAACTTGAACCTTAACTTAATTAAAATGAATCAACAGTGTGAGTTACCGTGATGGCCTCTTCTCGGCGGAGTCCGGGAAGTGGACACGGTGTTGGAGTAATGTTTGCGCAGGCTGTTCTCTAGTTTCTCACTCGCGCTTTGCCTCTTCTTCTCGCTCTGTTTTGCGAATAAGTTAGGCACCATATTTGCTAGTCGCTTGCTGCAGCTCCACATATATTAACCTTGTCATACCTATAAGCTTAAATAGTCTTGATCGTGAGGGTGCGAGATTGCTGAGTCCCTGTGGCTCACAGATTACTATTACACCAGATGCAGGGCCTGATGATTCCGCTCTAGGAGACGCGTTGAGCTCAAGTGGGAGTTCGACGAAGACTCTCAACATTACTATGTTTCCTTTCCTGATGATCAGTAGTGGTGCCCAGTTGGGGGTGATTGGGACCGTGTCGCATGTTGGGTTATCTTTTATTTTGGCGCCGTAGTCGGGCCATGAGTGTTTGGTTGATGTAATGTTATTTATGTACTTGATTGTCGTGGCGAGTGTAAGCCAACCATGTTATCTCCCCTTTTATTATCATATTACATGGGATGTTGTGAAGATTGCCTAACTTGCGACATATGCCTTCAATGCGATTATGCCTCTATGTCGTGCCTCGACACGTGGGAGATATAGTCGCATCGAGGGTGTTACAAGTTGGTAATCAGAGCCTTCCCCGACCTTAGGAGCCCCATTGCTTGATCGTTTTTAGCGGCCGAGTTGTGTCTAGAAAAATGTTTTGAGTCATTTAGGAATTATATATCGGAGAATTTAGGAATTCTTTTTACTTCCTAGTCTCCTCATCGCTCTGGTAAGGCATCCTGCCGTAGAGTTTTGACTCTTCTCTTCTCAAATTTCACTAAAAAAAATTTTAGGATCATGCGGGTATCTTGGAATCGTTCCGATGGTTTTATGATGAGAACATTGTCTTGGTGCCTCCTGTCAGGGGTTTAGTGGAAGTGTCCCGGGGAGTTGAGCTCTAAGGTGTTGTCATCATAATTTTATCGTTGCAGTTCTGGAATACCTGAGTTTAGTACGCCGACATCGAAAATCTCTTTTATGCAGTTCGTTGGTGAGATAACCTCGACGCCACCCAGTACTGGGGCGGGAGTTCGGGAGTATCGCCATAACTTGTATAACGGATGCTTTTCGAAGGTTGAGGTAGATGGTTTCTGAAGTTTTTCTTGGTTATGTGTTGAAGGATGGATACAGCTGGATGTACGATTTGCTAGTTTGGGTGAGATATTATGCTTCCCCTGTATCCCCAACACCTGATTGCATAACCGGAAAGGTTCGGGAGTTTCATAGGTGGGAATTCAAGTAGCTCTTAGGATATCTTTCCGACGGATGTATGATTGGAAATTGGGGTTCAATGTCTAGTGGTCCGCCTATTCACGGTCTGTTTTACAGTGGTCTCGTTGTGTCTTAAAGAGTCCTTGGCTATGCCGACTCGGGGACGCTTCGTATGTCATGTGCACTGCCTTGTACAATGATGGTGCTGTACAATCGAGCCCGTGTAGGCCCCACCACGAAAACTTCGGACGAAATCTCTATCATATGTTTGTTTCGGCTTATTCCGCAAGCCAATCCTTGTTTTGTTTTGAGTTGTGGTATTCGAGTTGCTTCGAAGTCAAATGTTGATTCCATACCTTTTCCAAGTGGTGTCCTCATATTCCTATGTGAATACTAATCCTTCTTGATCATCAAGATTGTTTTGTCAATCCTTTTCACCGGCGTGTTTTCTCTTCAAGTGGATCCGACCATTTCAACATTAGCAAGATCAATTATCATTTCTTCTCAACGGTGTTTGTTTCATCTGGTCCAAGTTGTCTTTGTTTTTCCCACCCACCCACCCTTCTTCTTCGAGGACTCAGATTTCTTATTCAAGTATCCTTTTATTCTTGTGAAGTCTCTCCATTCCTTTCTGTCAATGTTCTTACCCGGTGGTTCTCATGAAGATGCTCTACTAGTTCAATATTCTCCATTCTTTTCTTCTGCGGTCGAACCAATTCAAGCTTTCGGTGTTGATCATATTATTTTCGTATTTCAATGTTTCGTCATGCCGGTGCACCTCTCAATCATTAACTTTTCATTATTCATTTGTTCCGGAGTGCTCAAGATATCTCGAAGACTCGTGTTTCCACTCTGCATTCGTTCAAGATCTTTCGAGGAGGTTCTCTCTTTCAAGCCATTTATTCCAACCGATTCAATCTCTCCTTCAAATCATTCAACGGTGTTTTCTTTTGAGTGGGCCCTAACCCACAGGTCTTTTCCCAGGATCTTACCCGACTCCTCTTATTTCTACCGGAGTTATTCTCAAATCCATTTCGAAGTTTGACGTAAGAATGAAGTTTTCATCAGTCAAATGTTTTCTCCAAGATCTGTCCAATTCTTTTCATCATTGGCTCAACCTCTTTGTTTTGATTTTCCCGGGGTGTCTAAATTATTCATGGTGGTGTCTCTCGTCGACATTCTCAACATTTGATATCCGAAGAAGAGTTTCTCTCAAATCTTGCCCCATTCTCTGCCATCCTCTCATAATTGTTTTCGATTGTGAGAATTCTTTTCACCCATCCAGAGCAATTCAGGAGTCTTTTCAGTTTGATTCTCCACAGCCCATCATCTCAGAATTATTCTTTCTAGTTTTCAGTTCTCGTTCTTTAAATCTTACCAGTGTTTCGTTCAAGTGATCTCTAATCGGCTCGTGATCTCTTCGTTCTCATGTATCTAAATCCTCTCAAGCATCTTCGTTCATTTTATAATTCTTCCCGGTGTTTCTTTATTTTTCTTCTTCGTTCATTTTCAATTCTTATGATGGTTCGCTCAAGATTCTTCTTACCTTGTTATCATATCAATTCATTCATTGTTTTCAATCCTACCGGTGGATTCATCGAATACCTTTCCAAGTTTATGTTATATCTCTCTTGATCTTTTACGAGAATAAGTGATATGCCAAATCCGTTGATTGTCATCAATTTAATTGGTGAAGGATAAGCATAATGTAATTCTTATTCTTGTTTCATCCAAATGATTAATTCTTATTCTGGAGGCCCTTCTAACTCTCGGTTTCATTTATTTCATCTTCTCTTTTGCCCGGAGTTCCAACCTCTTTCAATTATATTATCACGGAGTTCTCTATCTAAACCATTGCGAAGCTTAAATCTTATTCTTTTCATCATTCAATTATTTTGGATCATTCTTTTATTACCGGAGTTCTTCATGAAGGTTCTACATGATGGATTCATCAAGGATTTAATTCCTTCTCGAAGTTTTCATCGACATTCTTTTCTAAGGAGCTCAGGCTTTCTTCATCTTGATATCCGGAGTGCTGTTCGAATTTGTTCTTCCATGTTTCTTTTTCCTAACGGAATGTTTTCAACTTCGTTCATCCCCGTCTATTCTATTAAAGGAAATGGCTTAACCTTTCAAGGTTCTTTGGTTTCACTCATTTGTCAAAGAAGCAATTTAGTTTTACCTCTCCCCTTTCTCTTCCGTTGTTCCTCCGGTGCCATTCTAGATCTCGGGACGAGATCCTTTCGTAGTGGTGGAGTGTTGTAACACCCCGGATGTAACTTTCCCAATTTGTACTCCAACTCTTGCCGTTTCGGCGTTAAGTTATTTTATTTTCTCGGGTTCGGGTTTTTGTCTCCGTGTGTTGTTATCGTTGTCATGCATTTCATATCATGTCATCATGTGCATTGCATTTGCATACGTGTTCGTCTCATGCATTCGAGCATTTTCCCCGTTGTCCGTTTTGCATTCCGGCGCTTCGTTCTCCTCTGGTGGTCATTTCTAATTTTCTTTCGTGTGTGGGGATTAACCATTTCCGGATTGGACCGAGACTTTCCAAGCGGCCTTGGTTTACTACCGGTAGACAGCCTGTCAAGTTTCGTGTCATTTGGACTTCGTTTGATACTCCAACGGTTAACCAAGGGACCGAAAAGGCCTCGTGTGTGTTGCAGCCCAACACCCCTCCAATTTGGCCCAAAACCCACCTAAGCCCTCTCCATCATCTAGATCGTTCGATCACAATCGCGTGGCCGAAAACCACACCTCATTTGGACTCTCCTAGCTCCCCCTATGCCTATAAATATCTCCCCCATTCGAAATCACGGGTAAAACCCTAGTCGCCTCCCACCTCTCGCCGCCGGACGCGTCCGCTCCAGCCGAACACGTCCGACCCAGTAGCCGCCGCCACGTGTCCGCCTCCGATTCGCCCACGCGCAGCCCCACTTCGTCGCCGACCGCGCCGGCCCGCGGGGCCCGACCGCGGCCCTCCCGGCCATCTTCGCCGCGCGCGCCGCCCGCCTCGTCCCGGGTGCCCCACCGCCCGATCCACCGCGACGCCCGTCGCTGCGCCGCCGTGGGACGCCGTCGCCGCCTCCACCAACCCTCATCGCCGGCCGCCCGAGACGCCGCCCGCGCCAACCGCGGCCACCTCGGCGCCCGGAGCCGCGCCCCAAAGCTCCACGCGCGCCATCGCTGCCCCGCGGCCGGGTCCGCCGCCCGGCCTCCTCTCCTCGCCGGCAAGCCGCCGCCCGGCCTCCTCTCCTCGCCGGCGACCTCGGTTTCGTCACGGATGAACAGTAGATCGCGCGGGTGAACAGTAAACCCTAGATCTGAGAGAGGTGGTTTTTTTTCTCTAAGTCCAAAAAATTCCAGATCCAAGTGCCCATGTTCATAGCCTCGTAACTTTGCATCCGTAGCTTCGATTCATGCATATAGCATATCAAAATGTTCATCTTAGAAAGTACATCATTTCATTCCATTGCGTCATTTTCAATTGAGTTCATCTTGATGCCTGAAATGCTGTTAGAATAGGGATACTTGAGTTAATTGTCAGATCTGCTACTCCATTTAGCTTTTTGTCATTTTTGCCATGATTATTGTGTGCATGTTATGCCCTGATGCTCTACTTATGTTTTGTTAAGGGTTTTGTCATCTTTCCAGAGGTGAAACCCATGTATTTTTTTGATGTGTGTGGTGACTATCACAAGCTTGCAAAGTGGTGCACTTGGTAATTCTGTTTTCAGGGACTTAGCAATTCCACTAAGTCCTTGAGCTGTTTATCTCATGATGCCTTATGTTCAAGTTGTTTCCTAGTGATCCGTGCCTCTTTTGAGGATGATCAGTAAGGATGTTTTGTTACTCTTGTAGTGCTCTATCCATACATGTCTTTGTTTGCAATTATGGAGCACCCTAGCTTGAGTCAATCGAGCTCTACTTTTGCTACTTTGTGAATCTGGGCAGATTGTCAACTTGTTTGAAATTTTGCCGATGATGTTGTAGTTGATCCGTGCATGCTATGCTATTGTTCTTGCCATGTCTAGCTTGCATTTTGTGTATTCTTGATGGATGTATGCTTAGCTTTTCATGACTTGCACTGTAGTGAGTGCATCGAGCTCGTAAACATGCCTACTTGAGTTATATTTCAGCATGTGCCAGTTTTCACTAAGTCTGAAAACTGATTATGTTTTTGCTATGTTCACATGCTTGCAATTGTATTTTTTGATCCCTTTTGGCTCAAGGTCACTAAGGGACTCTTGTTAAGCTCTTTGAGTAGCTCCATGCCATGCTTTACTTTGCCATGTTCAGGTCCTGTAGCATGTAGTTTTGTTGCTCCGAAGAGGGCTACCTGATCTGAAATTCCAAACAAGTGTTAATTTCACTAAGTCTGAGATATGTTTGTCATATGCATTTTTGCCATGCTTGTTTGAACCGGTTAATGGATGAATTGGCCGTAGCTCAGTGCTAGAATTTGGTTAAGCATCATGAATGCATCCATGCCATGTATTTTGTTGTCATGTTTGAGTGCTGTAGCATGTTCATCTCATTGCATTTAGATGGCTACTTGCTGTAAATCGCAGACCGGTGTCATTTTTGAATCGCCTGCCATTTCCAAACCGTAACTCCGATTCCGGCGTTCTTTATATCTTTTTCAAGCGATTTCATCTCATATTTCCAGTGGCACACTTGGATTTCCAAGTTGAGGCCAGGTTCATGCTTTCCTTGTCAAATCTTGCATACGCATCCCGCATCGCATCCCGCATAGCATATCATCATTGCACCTTTTTGTTTGAGTCTTGCACGTGGTTGATTGTGTACTTGTTGCTTGTTTGTCTTGTCTGGGTAGAGCCGGGAGACGAGTTCGCTAACGAGGAGCCCATTGAGTTTGCTTTCGAGGATCTAGTCAACTCTGACAACTGTGCAGGCAAGATGATCATACCCTCGAAATCACTACTATCTTTGCTATGCTAGTTTGCTCGCTCTTTTGCTATGCCAATGCTACGATGCCTACCTTTTGCTTTCAAGCCTCCCAAATTTCCATGTCAAATCTATAACCCACCTTTTCCTAGCAAACCGTTGATTGGCTATGTTACCGCTTTGCTCAGCCCCTCTTATAGCGTTGCTAGTTGTAGGTGAAGATTGAAGGCCGTTCCTTGTTGGAATATTTATTTACTTGTTGGGATATCATTATATTATCTTGTTATCTTAATGCATCTATATACTTGGTAAAGGGTGGAAGGCTCGGCCTCTCGCCTAGTGTTTTGTTCCACTCTTGCCGCCCTAGTTTCCGTCATATCGGTGTTATGTTCCCGGATTTTGCGTTCCTTACGCGGTTGGGTTATAATGGGAACCCCATGATAGTTCGCCTTGATTAAAGCTTTTCCAGCAATGCCCAACCTTGGTTTTACCATTCGCCACCTAGCCTCTTTCCCTTGGGTTTTCGGAGCCCTAGGGTCATCTTATTTTAACCCCCCCGGGCCAGTGCTCCTCTGAGTGTTGGTCCACCTGTCAGCTACCGGTGGCCACCAGGGGCAACTCTGGGCTGGCCTACCCGTACCTAGGACAATCTGAGTGTGCCCTGAGAAAGAGATATGTGCAGGTCCTATCGGGATTTGTCGGCACATTCGGGCGGTGTTGCTGGTCTTGTTTTAACCTGTCGAAGTGTCTTGAAGAACCGAGATACCGAGTCTGATCGGAATATCTTGGGAGGAGGTCTATTCCTTCGTTTACCATGAGAGCTTGTCATGGGCTAAGTTGGGACTCCCTTGCGGGGTTTTGAACTTTCGAAAGCCGTGCCCGCGGTTATGGCCAGATGGGAATTTGTTAATGTCCGGTTGTAGATAACTTGAACCTTTACTTAATTAAAATGAATCAACCATGTGAGTTACCGTGATGGCCTCTTCTCGGCGGAGTCCGGGAAGTGGACACGGTGTTGGAGTAATGTTTGCGCAGGTTGTTCTCTAGTTTCTCGCTCGCGCTTTGCCTCCTCTTCTCGCTCTCTTTTCCGAATAAGTTAGCCACCATATTTGCTAGTCGCTTGCTGCAGCTCCACATATATTAACCTTGTCATACCTATAAGCTTAAATAGTCTTGATCGCGAGGGTGCGAGATTGCTGAGTCCCTGTGGCTCACAGATTACTATTACACCAGATGCAGGGCCTGATGATTCCGCTCCAGGAGACGCGCTTGAGCTCAAGTGGGAGTTCGACGAAGACTCTCAACGTTACTATGTTTCCTTTCCTGATGATCAGTAGTGGTGCCCAGTTGGGGGTGATTGGGACCGTGTCGCATGTTGGGTTATCTTTTATTTTGGCGCTGTAGTCGGGCCATGAGTGTTTGGTTGATGTAATGTTATTTATGTACTTGATTGACGTGGCAAGTGTAAGCCAACTATGTTATCTCCCCTTTTATTATCATATTACATGGGATGTTGTGAAGATTGCCTAACTTGCGACATATGCCTTCAATGCGATTATGCCTCTAAGTTGTGCCTCGACACGTGGGAGATATAGTCGCATCGAGGGTGTTACACCGGTCCAGACTTCGGCGCAGCGACGGAGGTTACCGTCTCCGTGCCCTTTGCCTTAGCCTTTTTCTTGGACCAACACTTCTTGAACTTAGAGGATTTCTGGACCATCAACACTTGATGCGTGCCTTTCTTAATATCCTACTCTGCCACTTTGAGCATCCCATGCAATTCAGTGAGCTTCTTATCCATGCCATGCATATGATAGTTCAAGATGAACGTCCCATAGCTGGGCGGAAGAGAATCCAGAACTGCATCAGTAGCCAGCTCATCCTAGAGCGGGAAGCCCAACCGATCCAAAGCTTGCACATATCCGGTCATCTTGATCACATGCGGGCTTAGTGGATCACCTTCCTTCAGCTTACAATCCATCAAGGATCGCCAGACATTGAACCTTTCGGTCCTAGCCTGCACTTGGAACATGCTCTTGAGACTCCAAATCATATAGAAAGCCCCAACGTCTTTGAAATGCTGCTGCAAATCGGTCTCCATACAAGCCAGCATGAGGCAGCTGATCTCGTTTGATTCATGAACGAGTTTTTGTTAGGCATTCTTGGTTGTGGTACTAGCATTATCGATAGGTTCCTTTGGAAGCGGATCTTCTAGAACATGTTCCCTTTTATCATGCTTGAGAACAATTCTCTCTATACCAGGTAGTAAAGTTTGTTCCATTCAATTTATCCTTTTCCAGAATTGATTTCAATGCAAAGTTGGGTTGAGCAGGTGGTGCCATTGATCTACAATAGAAAAATATGTAATCACTAAGCAATGTGTTTATCTAGAGTAATTCTAGCCTTAAACAGAAATACTCCCACTAAAATCAACATCCCTCCGCAAACTCTCAGTGATCCAGGATCCGACTAGCACATGCGACTAGTGAGCTTTAGCATCACTGCTAGAAAACATGCCTATCCGGTAAGCAACTCCTTGCTAATCGTATCTCTATACGAATCCTGTCGGTCGGGTAGGTATCTCATACCCCGGCTCCCGACCTCTTTTGCCACAAGGCCCAAAACTGTTGCCTTGTCAAGTTAACCTAATGCAGTGCATGTCCATGTCCGACACGAACCCTTCAGTTCAAGGACACCTAGCATCACCCCAATTTTATGAGCTCACTACTAGACGTACTTGACATGCGAAGGTGCAATGCCGGGAATGGCAATTTACTTGATATTCTTGAGGGATCTTTCTACCATTCTAACATGCATAGAAACAAAGAAGAATAACAATCACAAGTAAAACATATATTGTGAAATAGTATGGCTCCTTCATGGATGTCCTTCTAGGTCGGTGTGACGCCCCGAGTCCGATGCGCAAGGTGTCTTCCAGTTATTCGCTGTTGTTGCCTTGTCATTCGCTGGCATATTGCATCTTGTCATGTCATCATCCGCATTGCATATGCATGTTTTCAAAACTTGCATTCGTCCGGGTCTCCCAGTTCTCTCCGTTGTCCATTCTGAGCCCAGACACACTTGCACGCGTCCGCGGCACGTCCAAAATATTATTTTATAATTGGCCGGAAAATGTTCTCGGAATGGGATGAGAGTTGGCGTGCGGTCTTGTTATGTTGTAGGTAGGCCGCCTGCCAAGTTTCATCGCATTCGGAGTCCGTTTGATGCCCCAACGGATAACTATAGCGGCATTATAGTCGGTCAATCATGAGACGTTTTCGGTGTCCGAAAACTGTTGTCGGGCTTTCCCTCTCTTTCCTCCCTAGACCATCTACACAGTCCACTACCAACCGCCAGGCCCAACCTAACCCTCCTCGCATCCGGAGCCGTCCGATTGTTATCGAAGGGCCCTGAAACCCCTCCTAACCACCTAACCCCTCCTTGCACAGTGCATCGAACCCCTCGCGCGCGTCCGAAAGTTGTCCCGAACCCAAACCGCTCAGTCATCACCGTTGCATTCAGATCTTCTACTAACATCCCTAAAACATCCCCATTTTCTTTTTTGGACCCCCTTCCCTATTTATCCAGGAACGTGCGATTAAGATCGAAGGGACCAAATGCCCTATCCAAAAATACACTTGCTATATATAAGACCACCACCTACCAAATCAACCCAACCCTAATTTCTAGGAGGTTTGTCCCCATCGCCGCCGCCGCCCGGTCTCGCTCCACCTCGGGATCCCCTTCTCCTTGTTTTCCTCCACCCACCAACAGGAGCCCGAGCTCCTTCTCCCCGACCCCGAGCACTTGATCCTCCTCACCGGTGCCTCCTCCTCCAAATTCGATCGGGAGAGGAGCTCCCGATCTGAAGCTTCCATGCACCCGCGGTCCAGCGCGCCCATGACAAGGCCTCGCCTCTTCCTCCTCTGCCCGACACCCACCGTCCTCGCAGTCTCCTACAGCCTCCCGCTGCCGCGAAACCGTTCGCCTCATCAGGCTGAAGCTCGCTACCACCGGCGACAGCAACATCGTCGTCGCCCTCCTCCTCTCCTCTCGTGCGCGCGTCCACTCAACCCCGTCGCCCTCCGTCTTCATCATCGCGCCGCCCGTGCTTCTCCACACTGTCCAACAGCAGCAGCGTACCCCAGTGCTCGCTCCTTTTCTCCGCTCACGGCACCAAGCCCGAGCCTCCCGTCGCCAAACGCCACCGTGGCCAGGCGCCGGAGCCCGACTGGACCATGCCGTAGCTCCTCTGCCTCCTTCCTTTCTCTCTTTCTCCTTCTTCTCTGTCGCTTCTCTCTCCCTCCCTCACGCTTCGCTCTCTGTCTCTCAATGCAGGAAGCCCTCCATGGACAGCGTCTCTCCAGCGGTTCGCGTCGCCTACTTCGCTCCGGGTCTAACTCCCTCCGCCTCGATCCGGCCGCAGCCGTCGCGCCAAGCTCCGCCGTCGCCTGCACCGGCGCCCATCGTCGCTTCCCGCACCAACAGCTCCTCCCGAGTTCCTCCGTTGACCGCTCCGTGCCTCACGTTGTTCCCAAGTCCCTCGCGGCTACACCGAAGACTGGTCCTCGCCGGCCTTCCCTGCACGCCCTCTGTCGTCGTCCTGTTTCTTCCTGGCGAGAACCTCGCCTCTGCTTCGTCCGGTTTGAGCGAGCGCTTCCGTTCCCCCTGCGTTGACCGGCGCCAAGTTCCCCCGCGCCTGGATCCGCTCGATCCCATTGACCATGCCCTTGCTTCGTCCATCGCCTGGACCTCCTATGATGAACCGGGCCAAGGCCCATGGTGAGCTGCCTCCCCCCACCGCCTGTTCCTGTTGGCCCGACTACAGTTTCAGCCCGACTGTGTTTTTTTCTAGTCCATTGAATTTCCAAATTATCCAGAGAACATCAGTTTTGCAGATTGGCCCCTCATATTCATGCATTAACAACTCCACAACCGTGCACCGAATTAAAATGATTTATATATGCTAAATGACTAGAATTTCTTCTAGTTTCATAATATCCAACTTTCATGCATGTTTAAAATGTTTAAAATGCTGGTTGCTTTTATTTTGCATAATGCCATGTTAAAATGTTTTATTTCATAACTAATTAACCGTAGCTCCATTTTAAATAATCTTTATATGTAAATGGTGCAGAAAAATGCATAGTTTAACCTGGTGGCATTATTTTGCATGTTTAACAACTCTAAAATATGGTTTAGGGCATAACAGTACCAAATCCATAAATTGCATATGAGGATTTTCCGGAATTGTTGTTTGTTATTTCCAGCATCATTTAAACTTGCCTAGATAGGTAGTTTTCATATGCTTCACCCCTTGCCATGTTTAATAACATTTAATATTGTTGGGTACATAAAAGGGAGAGAACTAAATAAGTCATGTGGTGTTTCGTCAATATGCAACTCGTTGCATATTGAGCTCCACTTAATTTGTAGTATTGTTTGTGCACTTTGCCATGCCATGCCTCATTAAACCGGACATGCATTATACTTGGTTGTGCATCATGCCATGATTATGTGATGGTTGTTTACTATGTTGTTTCTTCTTTCCGGGTTGCTTCTCTCGTTAGCTTCGGTTTCGGTCCGGAGTTGTGAGGATTCGTTCGACTACGTCCGTTTGTCTTCTTCATGGACTCGTTCTTCTTCCTTGCGGGATCTCAGGCAAGATGAACATACCCTCAAAATCACTTCTATCTTTGCTTGCTAGTTGTTCGCTCTATCGCTATGTCGCGCTACCTACCACTTGTTATATCATGCCTCCCATATTGCCATGTCAAGCCTCTAACCCACCATCCTAGAAAACCGTTGTTTGGCTATGTTACCGCTTTTGCTCAGCCCCTCTTATAGGGTTGCTAGTTGAAGGTGAAGTTGAAGTTTGTCCCATGTTGGAACATGGATATGTTGGGATATCACAATATCTCTTATTTAATTAATGCATCTATATACTTGGTAAAGGGTGGAAGGCTCGGCCTTATGCCTAGTGTTTTGTTCCACTCTTGCCGCCCTAGTTTCCGTTATACTGGTGTTATGTTCCTTGATTTTGCGTTCCTTACGCGGTTGGGTGTTATGGGAACCCCTTGACAGTTCACTTTGAATAAAACTCCTACAGCAAGGCCCAACCTTGGTTTTACCATTTGCCTCACCACCACCTATACTTTTCCCTTGGGACTCGCGCTCCCGAGGGTCATCTTTATTTTAACCCCCCCGGGCCAGTGCTTCTCTAAGTGTTGGTCTGAACCAGATCCACTTGCAGCGCCACCTCGGGGAAACTTGAGGGCTGGTTTTAGTTGTATGTAGTGTTCATCCGGTGTTGCCCTGAGAACGAGATATGCACAACTCCTATCGGGATGTCGGCATATCGGGCGGTCTTGTTGGTCTTGTTTTACCATTGTCGAAATGTCTTGTAACCGGGATTCTGAGACTGATCGGGTCTTCCCGGGAGAAGGAATATCCTTCGTTGACCGTGAGAGCTTGTGATGGGCTAAGTTGGGACACCCCTGCAGGGTTTGAACTTTTGAAAGCCGTGCCTGCGGTTATGTGGCAGATGGGAATTTGTTAATGTCCGGTTGTAGAGAACTTGACACTTAACTTAATTAAAATGAACCAACTGCGTGTGTAGCCGTGATGGTATCTTTTCAGTAGAGTCCGGGAGGAGAACACGGTCTTGTGTTATGCCTGAACGTAAGTAGCTTCAGGTTCACTTCTTGATCACTTCTTGCTTCTCGACCGTTGCGTTGCTTCTCTTCTCGCTCTTATTTGTGTATGTTAGCCACCATATATGCTTAGTGCTTGCTGCAACTCCACCTCACTGCCCTTTCCTACCCATAAGCTTAAATAGTATTGATCTCGCGGGTGTGAGATTGCTGAGTCCTCGTGACTCATGGATACTTCCATACAGTTGCAGGTGCCGATGATACCAGTGCAGATGATGCAACCGAGCTCAAGTGGGAGCTCGATGAAGATCTTTTTGTTGTTGTGTTTCGTTTCCTATTGATCAGTAGTGGAGCCCAGTTGGGACGACCGGGGATCTAGCATTTGGGGTTGTCGTCTTTTATTTTGGTTCCGTAGTCAGACCTTGTTTGTAATTTGGATGATGTATGTTTCACTTGTATTTCTATGAAGTGGTGATTGTAAGCCAACTCTTTATCCCTTTCTTATTGAGTACATGGGATGTGTAAAGATTACCCCTCTTGCGCCAAGCTTACCATGCGGCTATGCCTCTAAGTCATGCCCCGACACGTGGGAGATATAGCCGCATTGTGGGTGTTATAGTCGGCTCTGACTCCGATGACCATCTAGGAACTCCATCTTGTTTGTCATGCCGGGATGCCAAGCCACCAACCTGATCTCTATTATACAACTACTAGAACTAGTAATGAATCTTACATAGAGTCACAGGTCGACACGCGGGTCGTTATAGAATATTGTCGATGTTCTGGGAATGGGGGTCCCCAGACTTGCCTACCTGCGGCCCACGACGTGGCTTTGCTGGGAGGCCTGTATGGCCCATCTTCATCAACAAGGAATCAAGACCCTCGCGAGGGGCCAAGCCTCGCGAGGCGGACGATGCAAGACCACCTCAGGAGCAGCCTCACCATGCTGGCTCGAGAGGGGCGGAGAGCTCAAGGCCGGGCAAACCTCGCGAGGTTTTCATGACGTAAGCCATGACAATAGAGGCCAGGTGGGTGCCAGTCGGGCGCCAGCGCACGCAACGTCCTTGTTTCCTCTTTGGTGCTAAGGGGGCAGGCGTAGGCGGGGAGTGCCGAGGCATGAAGCAAAGGTTGCCATATTGGTGCAGTGAGACCAAGACCAGAAGGACGGCAAGACGGAGGTTACCGTGGAGCCCAAGACGGCGTCACCACCAGAGCCTTTGGCAAGCGAAGACTACTTTTGTCAGGATAGCTTGCACTAGTTGTCCCCTTTCAAATTGGCTATTGTTGGCTTCCTTCCCGCTCAATATTTGGGGAGAGGACCAGGGCCTCTATAAATAGAACTAGCCACCACCGTAGCTAGAGGGGCGAGAGAAAAGACAAGAGGAGACGGGTCAAGAACAAAACCATAGACCGCATCCTCACACACACAAGAACACCTCAACCTCAGGAGGCTGTTCTTCCCCTTGTACTGTTCATCCTCAGCCCAAGAGGCAATCCACCACCACACTGGAGTAGGGTATTACACCACAACGGTGTCCCGAACCAGTATAAATCTTGTGTCCTTGTGTTGCTAGTTCGTCGAGTTAGTTCGTGAGATCTAGGATAAGTTAGGACGCGGATCGATAGGGGTGGGGGAGATCATCGCGCGCCCCCAGTGTTAGAACCTCAAGGGTTTTGCCGGAACCCATGATCCGACATTTGGCATGCCAGGTAGGGGTGCGCCTAAGCTTCCTTCCTGTCTTTACGCATCATGTCGCTTCATCGTCTCCATGGCAGACGCACGTCGCGCCCGTGCCGAGCGTCGGGCTACCCTCCCCACCCGCGTTGCTCAGATGGCCCCTGTCGGTAGGCCACCTCGTCGCTCTACGTCGCCTGCTACCAACGCTGCCACCGGCCCGGTGGGGAACGAGCAGCAAGCATCCTCGCAGCACCCCTCGGTGCGGCAGGACGGCCGCACCACCACTCCATCGCTTACTCCCGTGGGTTCGTCGTCTCATGCTCATCGCGTTCCCACCGACGCACGGGCCATGCTCCTCATGGCGCACGAGCTCCTGCGCTACCACCCGGTCGACAACCTGTACGAGGACTGGCTTGACCACATCGCCGAGCTTGTCCGCGCCGCAGGGGGCGCCCCTGCACCGTCCCACTCTCTGCCTCGCCCTCCGCCAGCCACGGGTGACGCAGTTCAAGAAGCACCTCCGCCACCTCTGCCCCAAGACGGTGCCCTAGCGCCAAGGCACGTGGCTCCACAGCATGACCCACCGTGCTCGGCGCCCGCGCGTGAAGAAAGAAGCTGTCAAGATGTCCCTTGACCGCAAGCGAATGCTCCACCACTCCTCGCTCCGCCGCACCAGGATCGTTTAATGCGGCAAGGCCCCGCGCCGTTGGCCGTGGCGGCGTGCGGGCGCCAAGGCCAAGCTCCACCTCCGAGGCGGGCCCCGGTGACCACGGCCGGCTGTCGCGCCTTCACCCCCGAGCCGTGCAGCATCGCCTTGTCGGGCAAGTTCAAGACGGATCTGCCTCCTCACTACGACGGCACACCCGACCCCGCGGAGTTCCTGCAGCTCTACGAGCTGAGCATCGAGGCGGCCAACGGTGACGAGAAAGTCATAGTGAATTGGTTTCCCATGGCTCTCAAGGATGGCCCCCGCTCCTGGCTCTTGAACCTGCCTCGAGGCTCAATTTCCTCTTGGGACGAGATGCATAACCGCTTCATTGCCAACTTCCAGGGCACTCGCGACCGCCCCCCGGTCACGGGTGACCTATGCCGCACCAAGAAACAACCTGGAGAGACCCTGCAGAAGTACATTCAATGCTTCAATAGCGCGTGAATCAAGATCCCCAAGGTAACCGACGAGGCCATCATCTCGACGTTCTCTGACGGCGTCCGCGACGTCAAGATGAAGGAGGAGCTCGCCATCCACGAGGAGCTATGCACGACCTTGGAGCTATTCAACATCGCGACCAAGTGTGCAAGAGCCGAGGAGGGGCGCCTCTCCCTCCTCGAGCTCCCTGCTGCGGACCCGGAGGAGAAGAAGACCAACGCCAAGGACGTGAAGCGCAAGGGAGCAGCCGTGCTCGCGGCGGAGCCACCAAGCACGACAGAGGCCAGCCCGAGTCATCCAAGGGCAACCGACCGTTCTGCGCCGTCCATAACCTGCATACCGACAACACCAACGACTGTCAAGAGCTCAAAGCCATCCGAGAAGGACGCTTCAGCCGACGCCCCGAGCGCAGTGACCGGGGCTACGGCCGAGGAGGAGGACGTGGCAACGGATGCTGGGACAACCGTGGCCTACGCTAGGAGTGGCACGACTGGCCTCGTGAGGACCGCTGGCAGGATCAGCCTCGTGAGGGCGCCTGGAGGGACCAGCCTCATGAGGCTCGTCCTCAAGGCAATGCTGGCCTTCCTCCGCTACCACCACCACCTAGAAGGAATGACGACCACCAGCAAGACGAGGGGGCTGGGGTCTTCCAGGAGCCACGCGCTATCGCCTGCATCTTGGGCGGAGCTCAAGCCCCAGCCTCACAGCGTATCTTCAAACAATTTGATCATGAAGTGAATGCAGTTCTCCCCAAGCCCGAGGCCACACGCCCGCTCAGATGGTCTAGGTGCCCCATCACATTCAGTTAGGCAGATCATCTCAAGTGCGCGGCTACTACAGGCGTTCTCCCAATGCTCTGTTCGCCAGTCATCAGCAACGTGCAAGTTACCAAGACCCTCATCGACGGCGGCGCATGGCTCAATGTCCTGTCTGTCGACACGTTTGACAACCTTCAAGTGCCATATGACCAGCTTCAGCCCACCAAGCCTTTCTCAGCGGTGACCGACGGCTCAACTACTCCAATCGGGCAGGTCCGCCTCCCTGTCACCTTCGGAGAATGCAACAACTACCACACCGATCTCATCGACTTCGACGTCGCCTACATCCACCTACCGTACAACGCCATCCTCGGGTATCTGGCCCTGGCCAAGTTCATGGCGGTGACCCATCACGGTTACAATGTCCTCAAGATGTCGGGAAGCGGCGGAATCATCACAGTACCATGTGAAGAAAGAGACGCGGTGTCTCCCTCGAGCGTGCCTTCCAAGCTCCAGCAATCGACGACCCCGATAGCCAGGGAGATCGCCCCCCTGAGGCCACCCCCAAGAAGAAGAAGCAGCTGTGCCACGAAGGGCCTTAGGGAAGTGGCGCCTCCTCAGGATCGGTGCCCGCGCCTGGGGTGCCTCCCTCTATCACATAGGAAGGCGCGCCTAGCGCCACTCTCGGGCAGGGCTTGGGGCTCTCTTCTAGAGGGCCTCAGACTTTGCCAACATCACAAGGGAGGCGCTTGGGCACCACTTGGAGGCGTGCTTCGTGACACGTTTCCCTCAGGAGAACACAGGGCAAGGAGTGCCCACTACTCAAGAGTTCATCACCAAGATCGCTCAGGAACTGCAAGACGCAAGGGCCATGCGCGGTGGCCGCCGCTCACCAGGCGCAGCTCCCCATCTAGGCGAGGATACCGGGCCGCGTGTCTACATCGACGTTCCAGGGCTCAATCGGGCAGCTTCTTAGGAGCTTCTCTGGCCTTCACGTGTGGTACGCTGCGAGGGCCTACCTCACAGCTACGTTCGCATGCCCTTTGGCCTGCCGAGCACGGAGGCCGCCTGTCAACGCAACCTGCGGAGCATCCTGGCGTCTCAGGAGGACAGGCACCATGCTGTGCTGACAGAGATGAAGACGGTCCTCAGGGAACCCCCTGGAACCCCAAAGCCTCCCGAGGCTCAGGGCCCCGGTGGCTTATGAGGGGCAGCCCCTTCACCGCACGCCTTCAGCTACCCCAACTCTCCTTCATCGACAAGACCAGGTGACATTTTCCAAGTTCATTCAGCTGGGAGCACCCCCAGGGCTGCATCATTCCCAGGCCACGTGGGTCCATCCATGTGGCATGTATCTTTCCTTTTATGTCTTTAGCTTACTCTGTTGGGGGCGCCCCTCGGGCTGCATCATCCCCAAGCCGCTCGGGCCGGACATAGTGGCATGCATCTTCCCTGCATTTACATGAGCTAGGTTGCTTTCCATGCTTAATCTATCTATGACTATCGCCTGCTTGATTGTCACCCACCATGGGAACCGTGCGCAGGCCGTCTTTCTTCAGGACCCTTCGTGTTGTCTAACCATTTCGCAGGACCAAGACAGCGAACAAGAATCAAGACCAGGCGCAACCCGCCTTGTGGTAGGGCCTCATGAGTCCCGCGCTGGCTCACGAGTGCCCAGATACACCTCGTCTAGCCCTGCCGTGCAAGCCATGTGTCAGGGCGGGGCTGTACACGCCCCGGGGACTCTCTGCAGTAGGGAGTCCCCCTCCCACGCCCCAGTGGAAGCACCATGCTCCGCGCTGGCCGTCGACACTGCCGAGGAGCGGCTATGCCCATGCACAAGCGGAAGCACTATGCTTCGCGCTGGTGATAAACTACTGGGGGCGGCCCCATGGCCGTACCAACCTTAGGGAGCCCGAGAGCTCAATATCCGGCCTCACCGCAACGCCTCCCCTCGGGAGAGCCGCGCGAGGGGGCTGGGCATGGGGGCTGCGCTTGGGTCACGCCCAAGCGTACGCCACCCAACCAGGCCTCCCGGACCTAGTCGTCGCACACCCCTCCCGAGCCGAGCCTTGGCAAGGGCAAAGGTATGGAGAATTTTTGCACGTCAAGGGGGACTCATGAGCATCGCAACTGAGGAGCCTAACTAGTCACGTAGCCCCTCGCTCCTTGGTCCGTCCTGGTTTCCGGTCGGCCCAATGGCGGTTGAGGTATGCGTGGGGCCGGGCTCTGCCGACGTAGAACACTAACCTATCCTCGCGTATCCTTCTTATAGGCTGTTTGCGCGTCAAGGGGGACTCCTGAGCATCGCGACCAGGAGCCTAACTGGTCATGTAGCCCCTCACTCCTTGGTCCGTCCTGGCTTCCGGTTGGCCCAACGGCGGTTGAGGTATGCATGGGGCCAGGCTCTGCCGACGCAGAAAACAAAGCAAATAGGAAGAAAATCGCAAAATCTCAAGCAAATATTACAATACATATTGTTCTCACAATATCAAACACAAGTTTAACGCCTCCACGAGGCATGGCGCATGTTGCAGGACTAAAGTAGAAAAGTAGCCGCAAGTCACCCCTGGACACCGCTGGCACCTGCAAAAGGTGCCTCCTTCTGGGTAGCGTCAACGTCACCTACATCACCGGTCGAGGGCGCGAGGGCGAAGGCATCGAACTTCTTCAGCAAGGCTTCCACTTGGCCCTTCATGGCCGTGGCAGTAGCCGCACAGTGTTCGTCAGCTACAGGTTCCAGCAGCTCGTCAAGACGAGCGCTGGGGTCGTGAAGTTGCAGGTGGCTGAAGACCCGTGTCAGCGCGGCTGAGGAAAGGACGCGAGCCTCTGCCTGCTCCATAGGACCGATGGCCTCCACGACTTCCTCGAGCGCCTTCACTAGGAAGGGAAGCAGCTGAGCAGGGCCATCCTCGTCGGTGGCCAGTGGCTTCTCCAAGCCCTTCTCGTACAGTTTCTTCAGCGCGATGTGGGACCTCTCCACGAAGGTTGAGAAGGCCACGCGGTCTTCGGCAAGGACCCTCGCCTTGGCAACAAGGTCGGCCTCCTTCGCAATCGTCTCCCGCTCCAACTCCTCCAGCCGGTTGCGCTCCGCTGCCTGCGCCTTCGCCAGCTCCCCCAGCTCGGTGTCGCGGCCCTTGATGGCGTCATCCCGGGCCTTCATCTCCTCCTCCTTCGCTTGGCGGCCACGTGCTTATTCCGCGTGACGGTCACGCAGGCCCTTCAGCTCGTCCTCCAGCTCTCGGCAGCAGCCGCGGGCGGCCTTGGCGTCCTTCAATGACGCCTCGCGATCGGCCGCAGCTTTGCCGGCGGGCTGCTTCTCCTTCTCGGAGGCCGCCGCAGCCTGGCTCCGCGACGCCCGAACCGCCGAGTCGGAGTGAAGCCAGCCAGAGACCAGCTCCAAGCGCTCGGCCACCATGCGCGAGTCCGTGCCCTGGAAATCTTCCCGCAGCTGAGCCATCTCCTAAAGGGCGCGCTCCAAGACGGCTGAGGAAGTAGAAGAACCTGGGGCCAGGGGCGCACCTGGAGAAGGGGGCGACATTGTCACCAGAGCCTGGGAGATCAAGGCCTCCTGAGCTTTCGGAACCTCTCCAGCTGTGCCGGACACCGGCACCTCCTGAGCCTGCGGTGCTTCGGGTGCTGACTCCTCCTGAGGGTCCTCCACCGGGCCTCACGAGTACGACCGGGCTGGAGAAGCATGAGCACCACCCCCACCTTTGCTCATGGAGAGGGGCGCGGTCGCAGGAGGCGACACGGAATCAAGCGGCACCAACTCGCTCTCCCTCCTCCTCTTCACCGCAGATGATAGCCTGGTTACGCAGGAGGGAAAGGGAGTTGGAAATGGGCATCGACAGCTGGAACAAGATGAGGCGGGGCACTTACTGGTCTATGACAAAATAGTCCACCTTCCGCTTGGTTAGCTTGAAGCCGGAGAGCGTCATGGCTCGAGGCGTGGGCGCACCAGCCCCCGAAGCTGAAGCAGGAGCATTAGTTGAACCAGAGGCGGCCCCAGCCAGCACCAGAGCAGCAGCAGAGACTCGGGGGATCAGCGCCGACCGGCTCCTCGTCGGGATCACGGCCAGTCCCTCCTTCTCCCGGGAAGCGTCAGCCTCGTCATCATCGGGCAAGGCACGGAGGATGTTAGCCTTACTCAGGGGGGAGGTCTCCCTCGTCCCTTCAGGGGTCACCTCCGAGTCTTCCTCCTCCTCTTCTTCCTCCCCGCGGGACTTGTCAGATTTTGGGTTCCGGCAGACCCTTGAGGTTCGAACACTTGGGTGCACGCGGAGATTTCGCCTCCTACCTACCTGCACCCCTCCGCCATGCTAGGATCTGAACTAAGGAAAGAACAACACAAGAGACGCAGGGTTTATACTGGTTCGGGCCACCGTTGTGGTGTAATACCCTACTCCAGTGTGTGGTGTGTGGATTGCCTCTTGGGCTGATGATGATGAACAATACAAGGAAGAACAGCCTCGCGAGGGTCTGTTCTTAGCTGAGGCGATGAACTGCTGGGAGGAGTTCAGCCACCTTTCTCTCTCTCTCTGCTCTCCTTTTTCCGACCCCTTGCTGTGTGGGTGGCTGGTCCTATTTATAGAGGCCCTGGTCCTCTCCCCAAATATGGAGCGGGAAGGGAGCCAACAATGGCAGGCTAATTTGAAGGGGGACAGCAAGTATCAGCTATCCTGACAAAAGTAGTCTTCGCCTACGCAAAGCTCTGGTGATGACGCCGTCTTGGGCTCCACGGTGACCTCCGTCTCGTAGTCCTCCTGGTCTTGGTCTCGTTGCACGAAAATGGCAACCTTTGCCTGATACCTCGGTACTCCGCGGCTACGCTTGCCCCCTTTGCACCAAAGAGGAAAGGAGGACGCTGCGTGGGCTAGCACCCGCCTGGTGCCCTGAGTTGTCATGGCTTGCGTCATGGGCACCTCGTGAGGTACCCCGCCTTGATCCCTCCGCCTCCTCGTGAGCCGGCCTGACGAGGCTGTGCCTGAGGAAGCTTCGCGTCATCCGCCCCGCGAGGCTTGGCCCCTCACGAGGGTCTTGGGTTTGTGTTGGTGAAGATGGGCCGTGCTGGGCCCTCCTTTGAGCCACGCTGCAGGCCACAGGCAGGCAAGTCTGGGGACCCCCATTCCTAGAACGCCGACAGTAGCCCCCGGGCCCAAGGCGCGCCCGGACTTGGCCGTGCAGGGAGGCAGAAGGGAAAGAGCGAAGCGCCGCGGGCCCTAACAGCCTGCAGCCTTGGGCGCCGCATGGCGGTTGATTGGACGTGGGCGCCTCCACTTCCCCATGGTGCCTCAGCAACTGCACTTACTGGACAAGTCCCTGCATGCAAAACGGGTCATGATTACCTGCGATCGTGGAGGTCGGCGGTTGGCCTTCGTTGGATATAAGTACGGGACGGCGTGCGCCCTTCCGGTTCATCTCCCCTTGCTTCTCCTTCTTCTTCATGGCCCCGTCGAGGAGGTTCTCGGCCACGGAGAAGGGGAAGGCTTTCCAGGTAGAGCATGCCTCTCCCCTGCCCAAGCGCGGCTGAGGGCGCCTCCGCAAACATCCTGTGGCCACCACGACAGCTCCCCGCGGCCGCGGAGACGCTTTCCAGCGTGGTGGCGGGAGGATTGCTGCGGCCGGGGGTGCGCTCCGGCTGCGCGTCCCCCTATGCCGCGCTTTCGCGCTGCAGAGGTGCTGCCGGAGTTCGTCGTGTGGTTGGCGAAGCCGACTAGCACCCGGCTCCCACTTCCTCGCTTCCTCCTCGGCGAGCTCCCGGGTGGCCTCTGGCTTCAGGCCGACGGCTGCTGCAGCCGGGCCTCATGGGTCTCACTGGAGGTCTCCACAGCCGGGAGCCTGGCCCTGGCCCGCGGTTGGCAAACGTTCGCTCGCGCGCGTGGCCTGGGCCGTCGGTGCACCCTATACTTCAGGTTCGACGGCGATGCCACCCTCTATGTGAGGGTGTTTGGGGAAGATGGTCGCCGCACAGGGTGTTGCCCCGAGGGCGACGACCGCGGCTGGGAACCCGGCTCCGGTGATGATGGAGAGGACGGCGCTCGCGGGGCTGGCGGCGCTCAGGGTTCCCCAAGCTTCTCCGGTTCTTCTTCTGGCGGCGACTCTCCTAGTGGTGGCCGCAGCCAGCCCCCACGCCGTCGTATCTGCTTGGGGGGTGGTGGCGCGTCCGCCCACCATCGCGCCCTGGTGAAGTGCGAGAGGGAGTCTGCCTGAGCTCCGGAGGCAGCTCGGGCTTCCCTGCGGGCCGGTGCGAGGCGAGCCGCACCAGATTTGTTCTTTCTCTTCCCTTTTCCTGCATAAAGAAGGACAGTAGTGTGGTGCCCCGCGGGGGCGTGTATGGGTTATTTCTGTTAATTATCGTTTTGCTTTCTTCGTCGTACCTTCCGACTATCTGCCCGCGTGTGGATGGTTCCCGGCCCCAGCCATGGGGGCGACCGACCCAGGCCCTGTGTTTGTGTCGCGGTGCCCGAGGGGCACGGACTGGAGGGGTGCTCCTGCAAGGGGCCCAGGTCTCGAACCCTTTGAGTGACTAGGATAGGAACACTCGCGAGGGCGCTTGGCTCTCCCCCTCGCGAGGCCTTGCACAAGAGAAATCGAGGCAGGAGCGTGAAAAGCCGAAGAACCGCAAGCCAAAGACGGCAACAACTTCAATAAAACTTCAAATGAAGAAGAACAAGCCAACTGCGGAAAGCAAATGAAAAGCCGCGTCCGGCACCTAGTCTTGTCTTTGACGTCTTCTCACCAGCGCGGAGCTAAGTGCTGCCACTTGGTGTGGGAGGGAGCCCCAGGGCCTGAGGCCGGCGCTCCTGAGACTCCGGGGCATGTACAGCCCCAACTCATTATTACGTGAGAGTGTCACGGGCGGCGAGCTTCACAGGCGTTCGCCTTGCTTCACAGGCTCCGGGCCTTTCCGAAACGCGATAGCTTCACAGGCATTCGCCTTGCTTCACAGGCTCCAAGCCTTTTCCAAAATGCGATAGCTTCATAGGCATTCGCCTTGCTTCACAGGCTCCGGGCCTTTTCCAAAACGCGATAGCTTCACAGGCATTCGCCTTGCTTCACAGGCTCCGGGCCTTTTCCAAAACGCGATAGCTTCACAGGCTCTGGGCCTTTTCCAAAACATGATAGCTTCACAGGCATTCGCCTTGCTTCACAGGCTCCGGGCCTTTTCCAAAACGTGATAGCTTCACAGGCATTCACCTTGCTTCACAGGCTCCGGGCCTTTTTAGGGGTAGAACCTCCGGAGGTGCTGGATGTTCCATGCGTTCTGGACCGGCACTCCCTCCTGAGTCTCCAAGCACGCTGAGCCGGGCGTGGAAACATGAACAACCTTGAACAGGCCCTCCCACATGGGAGAGAGCTTGTGCAGCCCCTCCCTGGAGAGGACCCGCCTGAGCACAAGGTCTCCTACCTCGAGTGTCCTGGGGCGGATGTTGCGGCAGTGATATCGCCGCAGCGCTTTTTGGTACCTCGCCGCTCGTAGCGCGGCTTCTCGGCGACGTTCCTCCCCCAGCACGAGGTCCATCCCCTGCATGGCGTCCTGTTGCGCCTCGTTGAACGCCAGGACCCGTGCGGAGCGACGTCTGACCTTGTGAGGGAGGACCGCTTCGGCTCTGTAGACCAGGAAGAACGGGGTCTCCCCAGTCGGCTTGGTCGTGGTCGTGCGAATGGACCACAACACGGACTGAAGCTCGTCGTACCAACCTCTACAGCAGGCCTCCAGCTTCTTCTTGAATGTCCTGGTCTTGAGGCCCCTCAGGACCTTCGCATTGGCTCGCTCGGCCTGGCCGTTGCTTCGGGGGTGCACCACCGAAGCATAGCATATCTGCGTTCCAAGGTTAGCACAGTATGTTTTGAAGAGGTTACTTGTGAACTGCGAACCGTTGTCCGTGATGATGCGATTCGGCACCCCGAACCGGCTCACGATGCCGTTGATGAACTTGACCGCGGAACCCGCAGGAATGGTGCGGACAGCCTCCACTTTAGCCCACTTGGTGAACTTGTCTACAGCAACGTAAAGGTAGCGGTAGCCCCCTGGCGCCCGAGGAAACGGACCCAAGATGTCGAGCCCCCATACTGCGAATGGCCACAAAAGGGGGATAGTCTGCAAGCCCCCTGCCGGCTGATGGATCTGCTTGGCGTGGAACTGGTAGGCCTCACAAGCTTTCACGAGTTCAACAGTGTCATTGAGCGCGGTGGGCCAATAAAACCCACTGCGGAACACCTTGCCGATGAGGGTCCGTGACGATGAATGATGTCCGCAGTCCCCGCCGTGTATATCTTCAAGTAGTTCCTTCCCTTGCTCCCTGGAGATGCAGCGCAGGGATACATCGTTTGGTTGCTTCCGGTAGAGCTCTCCATCTCTGATGCAGTATGCTGTGGCCTGGCGTGCCACTCGCTCTGCTTCCTCCTCCTTCTCCGGCAGGGTCCCTTGCGTCAAGTAGCTCCAGAGCTCCATGATCCAACATCCCTCCTGAGGTTCCATCGCCAGGAGCAGGCGTGCTCCTGAGGCCGGGCCACGGGCCGGAGCTCCGAAGGCAGGTGGCTGGGGGAGCTCCTCCCGGGGCTGGGCCGTGTTTGATAGTGACGGCAAGGCTGAAGGCTTGAAGAGCGTTCCTCGAAAACGCCAGGCTCCTAAGGTAACCGCCTGGACGCGCATTTGGCGATGTCATCGGCCTCTTGATTGGTGCCACGGGGCACATGCTGCAACTCCAACCCCCAGAACTGCTTCTCCATCCTGCGTACCTCTGCAAGGTAGGCCTCCATGTGCTCATCCTTCGGCTCGTACACCTTGTTGGGGAAATTGACAAGGAGCTACGAATCGCCCTTGATGGTGAGGCGTTTCACCCCCAGGGCAGTTGCGGCCTTCAAGCCTGCTAATAAACCTTCATACTCTGCTATGTTGTTGGAGACCTTTTCGCCTTGCTGGAAACAAAGCTGCACGGCGTAATAGAGTTTGTCCTGGGTGGGCGTTATAAGCACCGCCCCAGCCCCTGCGCCGTATCTGGAGAACGCCCCATCGAAGTACATGACCCAGCCTTCTGGCGCCTCGCTTCCCGGGGACAGGGACCGATCCTCGTCGGCCTTGAGGCCGGGCACCTCCGTCCATTCTGCCACAAAATCCACCAACGCTGCTCCCTTGATGACTCTGGTCGTGCTGAATTCGAGCTGAAACGCTTGCAGCTCTATGTTCCACTCAGCGACTCTCCCAGCTGAATTGGGGCTCCTGAGCACCCTCTCCAGGGGGTATGACGAGATGACCTTGATGGGGTGACCCTGAAAATAGTGCCGCAGCTTGCGCGAGGCCACCAGTAGCGCGAGGAGGAGCTTCTAGGGCATAGGGTACCGCGCCCTCGCATCCCGCAACACTGTGCTGATGAAGTACACTGGGTGCTCAACGAGGTGGAGTGCGTCAGTGTCCAACTCTTTCTTCTTGGCAGGCGCAGCCCCCTTGGGCTCGGGGGCCTCCAAGGCGGTGGGCTGTGCCGACGCTGCTGTCTTGAAGACGAGCTTGAGCACCCGCAGAGCGTCGCCCGTGTCCCCGTGCACGCTTAGGACACCGCTGCTCCCGCGCATCTTCATGAGGTTGTACGCCGGGTGTGTCGCGGCCATGAACTGGGCCAACACTGGGTAGCCAAGGATGGCGTTGTAGGGGAGGCCGATGGGGGCGATGTCGAAGTCGACCAGCTCCGTGCGGAAGTTGTCGTAGGTGCCGAAGGTCACTGGGAGCCGGATCTGTCCCAAGGAACCGGACGACCTGCCCCCAATGCCTGAGAAGGGCCGGCTGGGCTGCAGCCGTTCCAGGGGTATGCAGAGGAGGTTGAAGGCCTCGACGGAGAGCACGCTGAGGCCTGCCCCGCCATCGATGAGAGTTCTGGTGACGGCCACCTGGCAGATGGTGGGGGTGCTCAGCATGGGAAGCGCGCCCAAGCAGGCCGAGTTGGAGGGGTGGTCCTTTGAGCTGAAGCTTAGGCCGGTCTCGGGCGCCGCCCGGTCCAAGGGAGCCCCCTGCCGCGTGGAAGCGGCGCTGACCCGGCGGATGAACGGCTTGATGTGGTAACTTGTAGGCGGTGCCTGCGAGCCGCCCAAGAGGGCCGCGATGACTGGGGGTGTCGGTGCAGCGCGATAGGCGGGGGAGAGGTCGCGGGGCTCCATGGGCGCGCGGAGCGCATGGGACGAAGAACCAGCTGGGGCGAGCGAGGGAGTTGCGGTGCGGCCGTCTTGGCGCATGGATGGATGCTGAGATGATGCTTGCTGCTCGTCCCCCGCCGGGCCAGTGGCGGCGTTGACGGCAGGTGACGGGGAACGGCGAGGACGCCCGTCGACAGGGGCCGTCTAGGCGACACGGGTAGCGAGGGCGGCCCGGCGCTTCGCGCGGGCCCGTCGAGCGTCAGACATGAGCGCGGTGGTCGGAGGAGAACGGGGTGATGGAAGACGAATTCCTGCGCACCCCTACCTGGCGCGCCAAATGTCGGATTTCGGGTTCCGGCAAACCCTTGAGGTTCGAACACTGGGGTGCGCGCGGAGATTTCACCTCCTACCTACCTGCACCCCTCCGCCATGCTAGGATCTGAACTAAGGAAAGAACAACACAAGAGACCCAGGGTTTATACTGGTTCGGGCCACTGTTGTGGTGTAATACCCTACTCCAGTGTGTGGTGTGTGGATTGCCTCTTGGGCTGATGATGATGAACAATACAAGGAAGAACAGCCTCGCGAGGGTCTGTTCTTGGCTGAGGCGATGAACTGCTGGGAGGAGTTCAGCCACCTTTCTCTCTCTCTCTGCTCTCCTTTTTTCTGACCCCTTGCTGTGTGGGTGGCTGGTCCTATTTATAGAGGCCCTGGTCCTCTCCCCAAATATTGAGCGGGAAGGGAGCCAACAATGGCGGGCTAATTTGAAGGGGGACAATAAGTATCAGCTATCTTGACAAAAGTAGTCTTCGCCTGCGCAAAGCTCTGGTGATGACGCTGTCTTGGGCTCCACAGTGACATCCGTCTCGTAGTCCTCCTGGTCTTGGTCTCGTTACACCGAAATGGCAACCTTTGCTTGATGCCTCGGTACTCCGCGGTTGCGCTTGCCCCCTTTGCACCAAAGAGGAAAGGAGGACGCTGCGCGGGCTGGCACCCGCCTGGTGCCCTGAGTTGTCATGGCTTGCGTCATGGGCACCTCGTGAGGTACCCCGCCTTGATCTCTCCGCCTCCTCGTGAGCCGGCCTGACGAGGCCGTGCCTGAGGAAGCTTCGCGTCATCCACCCCATGAGGCTTGGCCCCTCGTGAGGGTCGGCCGTGCTGGGCCCCCCTTTGAGCCACGCCGCAGGCCGCAGGCAGGCAAGTCTGGGGACCCCCGTTCCCAGAACGCCGACAGGACTCACCAGAAGACAGTTCCACCGGTGCTGGCGTCGTTCGGGCCTCGGTGAGCACAGGCAGCACCAGTCCACGCCCGTCAAAGGTCGGCTTGGAGGCCATGATCAGCGCACTGTCCTTTTGGCAGAACAAGGGAGTAAAGACATTCGGAGGTTACTCCTGATCATCCCCAACCAGGAGGAGAGCTACGGTCAGCTCCTCATCGAACAAGGCCTCCGAGCTCAAGTGAACCTTGTCCTCTTCATCCCCGAGTTTCCACAAGGGGTGCGAGAGGGCCTGGAGCGAAGCCACGCGTAGCGCCAGGAACTTCCTCAGGAGCATGGCCCTTGTAATCCTCGCCGCCTTCATGTTGTCAGGCTTTAGGTCGGACTTCATCTGCTCCAGCACCAACGTCGCCCGCTCGTCTGTGAGCTTCACGCAGGACCATGCCTTATCGGCCTGGGGCTTCTTCGTTGGCAGCACCAAGCGCGGGTGGACACTCTTGGCACTCATCATGACCCATTTAGCCCTGAGATTGTCGGCCTTCTTCCCGGTGTTTGAGATGGAGTTGGCCTTGCCGGCCATGATGAAGATAGACACGGAGGAAGAAGTGGCACAGTAGGGCCACGGATGGCATCACGCCCATATACGCCTCACAATAGTAGGTGAAGATAGACAAGAGAAGGACAGAGTTGGGATGGATATGCAGCGCCTACATCCCGTAGTGGTCCAGGACCTCATAGAAGAAATCGGAGAAGGGAGGAACCAACCCGGCAGCGATGCTGCTCATGAAGAAGGGGAAGAACGCACTCCTCTCGGGCTCCGGCACGTCAGAGGCAACCCAGAGCTCCGTCTTCCCCCCTTCATTACTCTCCCCCGCCGATAGCAGGCGCATGGTGGCGAGGTTTTTCTCCGAGACATTGGGCGAGTCGAGGGTTGGTTCGTACCAAGCCTTCGCCGTAGACGGCACCGGCGCTGAGGCGGGCTTGACCCTTCGAGGCGCCATTGGTCGCCGATGCAGGAAAGGATGGGAGCGGATCTGAAGATTTCGGAAGCGGGAAGCAAGAAAGGGGATCTGAGCAAGGCGGAAGGAAACAGTGAAGGCGAACGCTGTCTACACCAGCCTTTTGACAGGTGGGCAGTTGCCGAGGCAGCATGAGGAAGCGGAGATGCCCACGTCCTATCAACCTCCACGTGTCGACCGAGGCCGCAGTCTATTGGGGCCCGCGGCGCTCCGCACTTGATTCTTGGCTTCGCCTCGAAGCCAAGCCCGAGCATGCCTTGGGCCCGGGGGCTACTGTCGGCGTTCAGGGAACGAGGGTCCCCAGACTTGCCTGCCTGAGGCCCACGGCGTGGCTTTGCTGGCAGGCCTGTACAGCCCATCTTCATCAACAAGGAATCAAGACCCTCGCGAGGCAGACGACGCAAGACCTCCTCTGGAGCAGCCTCACCAGGCTGGCTCCTGAGGGGCGGAGAGTTCAAGGCCGGGCAAACCTCGCGAGGTTTTCGTGACGTAAGCCTTGACGATCGAGACCAGGTGGGTGCCAGGCGGGCGCCAGCGCGCGCAGCGTCCTTGTTTCCTCTTTGGTGCTTAGGGGGCAGGCGTAGGCGCGGAGTACCGAGGCATCAAGAAAAGGTTGTCATATTGGTGCAAGGAGACCAAGACCGCAAGGACGGCAAGACGGAGGTCACCATGGAGCCCAAGACGGCGTCACCACCAAAGCCTTTGGCAGGCGAAGACTACTTTTGACAGGATAGCTTGTACTAGATGACCCTTTCAAATTGGCCGTTGTTGGCTCCCTTCCCACTCAATATTTGGGGAGAGGACCAGGGCCTCTATAAATAAAACTAGCCACCACCATAGCTAGAGGGGCGGGAGAAAAGAAAAGAGGAAACAGGTTAAGAACAAAACACTAGACCGCATCCTCACACACACAAGAACACCTCAAGCTCAGGAGGCTGTTCTTCCCCTTGTACTGTTCATCCTCAGCCCAAGAGGCAATCCACCACCACACTGGAGTTGGGTATTACACCACAATGGTGGCTCGAACCAGTATAAATCTTGTGTCCTTGTGTTGCGAGTTCGTCGAATTAGTTTGTGAGATCTAGGCTAAGTTAGGACGCGGATCGATAGGGGGGAGATCTTTGCATGCACCCCAGTGTTTGAACCTTAAGGGTTTTGCCGGAACCCGTGATCCAACAAATATAATGACAGCACTTTGGCTCCTGCCGGCTGACAAACATGACACGCAGGCCATGTATAATTTACACACATGCATCACATACACATGAGCCATACTATTCACATCAAACCTGCAAGAAAAAGTTACGCATAGAATCGCATTCTATCGGTTTGAGTGATCGTGTACGAAATACAAGGCGCTACGCACACGGCGGTCCCACTTTTAACCCCGATGGTGGATACCGACCAGTAGGGGTAGGTTGTGTCACGACCTCATCGACTTTGATCATCAGAAAACATAGCCACATCAATCCCCATGTGAAGTTGATCTCATCAACCGTGCACATAGCCGATCTCCTCAACGACAACAGATCTCATCTATTGCCTCCACATATCTAATATGCATATGATCTGAATCCAAATCCTATAGAAGAGGCTCTGATACCACTATTGGGATCTACGGTAGGGTGCGTCAACTGCAAATTAAAATTTTCCAACGCGTAGAACAACCAAGAACATGCTACGGGAGATGGATCACATTTCGTTACCACTAGACGTGCAGTGCCGTGCGGCGGAAGAAGAGTTGGGGCAGCGCGTCCGTGTGGATCGTCTCCCACTCGTCCGATCTCCCTCGTACAACCGGTAGTCAGTTCCCACATACAGGTTCATCGGAGCAGCGCAAGTGCACCTCCTCTAAAGGTATCCGCACGTGCAGGAGGAATGTCGTGCAGTGGACTACTAGGTCCGATCACACAACCGGCGGCGAGTGGAGGTGTCTATTGCAACACATGCAAACCCTAGAGACTGCGCCGAAGCGATCAACCGCGTGAGTGTGCGGTACCTCCACTTTATATAGGTGTCTGTCGCGGGATTAACACTTGGGCCTCGCACGGACCCTAAAGCCCATAAGTCTACTCGGCCACAATACGAATACAGCTCGGATCACATCCGACCAGTGTCCTCGGATCCGACCTTGTAGGTTCCTTCCCTTAAGCGCGCGACCCCTTAGGTTCAAGTCGGCTTGGTCGCAGTTCGGATCACCTCCAAACTGCACAGTTGGTAGCGGCCTCTAGCAAGGCATGCTGAACACCAAACAGAATATGAAGCTGGTTAGGCGAACCTGTACATCATACTTCCATTCCTTTTGCCACACGATATATATTGTCGGGCTCAAGGCGAGTCTGTCATCCTTGTGCTAGCCCGACCTCTTTCTTGTTCCAGTGATGCCGACCACAAACCGGATTATCTCGTAACCCTTGTCACACGGCCGTGCTTATCTTGGTCGGATCACACGAGGGGCCCAGAGTATATATGTCCTGACCGGACGGGAAAATCCCATCTTGCTCGACCACGTCTTGCAGCATGGGTCTGGACAAACCCGAAACCTACCTTTATAACTACCCAGTTACGGAGTAGCGTTTGGTCGGCCCAAAGCAAGTCTGTCACCATCCCGAGCACATGCTTCAGCTCAGGTCTTAGGAGATAGAACATATGTTATACTAGAGACCCACAGATGACATATCGTTGTGTCTCATAGTCAGGTCTGTCCGACTCGGACCTTATCTCAACTCGGATCCGACTACGTCGAATCCGACCAGATCCTTCCGAGTCCATATTATCTAGTTAGCATCCAATGCCTCATGGCTAGTGAGACCAAGCCATCGACCGTGTCATATGCTAGTCTAGTTGGCTGCGCGTCCACACAACCCTTTCGACTAGGGACCTTCTAGGACGTTCATCATACAATGCATAGTCCCACAAACAAGTCACGTACTTGCTGATACACATCTTTGATAATGTCCAAGGACTATCTTTATTCATAAACACATGATTGCCTCTAGGGCATATCTCCAACACAGTACTCTTCCGATGATTACCTCTAGGGCATATCTCCAACACAGTACTCTTCCGATGGAAGTCGTTCCTTGACCACATTGACCATGCCGCGCCGAGAGCACCAAGGTGGTGGACGACGGTGAGGCCTAGGAAGGGGACGAAGCAGAGCCGGGGAACACACGGTAGTGGATGCCCACGTGGAGAGGAGTATGTGGGTTCACTGGTTCGGCTGCGGTGTGAGGTTGCCGTCGTCACAGAATAACATGGGGTGTGGGTGAGTAGAGGGATGGCCTGGCCAGTGGCGGGAGTAGTAGGGGGCGGTGAGGCCTCCACGTCAGCACATCCAACCACGAGAGGCAGGAGCAGGCGGCACGACTGACGCTGGTTTGGGCGGCTAGAGCAAGAAGACCAGAGGTTGAAGAAGCACCACGACCATTGGATGGACATCGTACAGCCACTTGAGCTAGAACCGTTCATTATTGACTAAGTTGACAAAGCCCTTCGTCCGCGTCATTAGGACCACAATTTAGCCTCGAACTACAGTGGGTCCCAGCTAGCAGGGGGTATTCATTTTTTTGTGCGTAATAAGGACGCACTTCCTTGCATGGGAAGATATAGTTGGTGGGTCCGACCTGTCAGCGGGAGGAACGTTTTTTCGCAAACTATAGAGGCCCTTCCGGTGGGTCCTAGCTATCAGGTGGAGGAATCATTATTTTGCGTGTAATAAGGAGGCATTTCCTTGTGTGCGGCCGTGGACCCAGCTCTCAGCCTCTCAATATACAGTCCACTTCCGATGGATGTCGTTCGTTGACCACGCCACGCCGAGAGCACCAGGGTGGTGGACGTCTGCGAGGCCTAGGAAGGGAACAACAGGGAGCCAGGGAAGACTCGGCAGTTGTTTCTCACGCTGAGGGGAGCTGAGGGGAGTATGAGGGTTTACTGGTTCGTCTGCCCTCGTCGGAGAATAACATCAGGTATGGGTGAGTAGAGGGATGACTAGGCCATCGATGGGAGTACGGTGGGGCGGTGAGGCCTGCGCCGCAGCACAGCCGACCGTGGGAATGGAGCAGGAAGAGCAGAGATTGAAGAAGCACGATGGCCGTTAGATGGACATCCAACAGTCACTACTCTCGTGTGTTGACTAAGTTGACACGGTGTTGCGTGTGCGTCAACCTTTTTTAGGGAAGCGTACGCGTCAACCTAAAGTAGGCACACAAGTTAGCCTCAAATCTGTGGAAAACAGCATACAACCCATCTGCCATTATTTCTAATAATTTACAGGCCATTTACTAATTTTAAGGATTTTTTGGAGCCCATCTTCTTTTTGTTAGCATTACAGTCCATACTGTAGCCACGGTTAAAAATTATACGAAATTTTGCATATTTCAGTGCGGTCAACTATTTTTAATCCCGAAATATCGAGGCACATTCAAACTATTTTGAAAAATAATTTATATAAATATAAAATCCAAATAATTGTCCACGCATAAAAATCAATGGAATTTAAAATCTTGCGATGAAAAAAAAATTGAAACTAATTCCCAGTTTGATATGTTTTAAAAATGTACAACCCATTTCTCATTACTGATAGCCAATTTTCTGGGCAAACCGAATGAAGCTCTCCTCATCTTGAAAGATTTGCAGCGCACCATGGCAGATAAAGCAAGTAGGCCTTGTTTGGGTATTTCTTTAAAAAAATTAGAACTGGGCTAGCCATTTTCAGCAAGAAAAAACACAACTGGGCTCATGATGTGGTAAACATAAATAAAACCCTGTCTAGACGGGCCACAGCCCCCGCACAACCCCGTTGTTACCCTGATCCGTAACTAAAACTAGTATAAATAACAACTGTTGTTCCTCAAAAAAGTAAATAACAAGTGCGTGACCTGCTAGGTCCCTGGTGTCAGCCGCTCGTTGTGTAATTCCCTCGTTTATTGACTACGTTGACAATGGCGTGAGCCCCAGATGTCCAACCATTAGGAGGAACCATTTTTTTGGGCTTGTAATAACGAGGCACTTGCTTGCGTACTGCCATGACGCTGGTGGGTCCCTAATGTCATCCTCTCGACATACAGTCATCCCCTTGTTCCTCTCGGTTGTTGACATTGAAAAACCAAGATGGTGACGCACCATGCATGCCGAGCGAACCAAGGCGGAGGACGACGGCGATGCCTTGGACGGAACGAACAAGAGCCGTGGAAGATGCGCCGGTCTAGTCGCATGTGGAGGGGAGTATGAGGGTTGACTGGTTCGGGTGCGGGTGCGTGTTGGGGCTAACATCGCTGGATAAAAACAAGACGTGTGGGGGAATAGAGGGAGGGACTGGCCAACGTTGGAGGGTACGATAGGGTGGCGGAGGCGCAACCAGCCATGGGAGGCGGGAGAAGGCAGAGCCGACGGGGTGGTTTTGTTTGGGTGGCTGGAGGAAGAAGACAAGAGATAGAAGATACACGATAGATGTTGGATGTCAATCCAACAGCTGGTAGGCAGAATCGTTTGTTGACTAGCTAGTAAGTCGACACCACGTTGGATAGGCTATTTCCTTGTGGGTACCAAATGTCAGAATCCAAATCTGTCACGGTCATGCAACCTTTCTTATGAAAATTTAGAGCCCATTTGGTGTGCTAGTTCAAAATAAGTTTGTGGGTGCTGGTGGGGGCTAATCACTTGGCTTCTGTAATGCACAGTGAGCTCAAGAAGCCAGCGAGAGTGATGTTATTTCCCTTGGTTGGGATTTTTTTTTACAATATTTCACTCTAAATTAAATGAATGACAAGCCATTTGCCTTGTTTCAAAGAAAATATGATAGTCACAGCCGAGTTGAAAAGGGCAAGAACATCTAACTCCAGCTTACAAACTATACAAAAGCACGAGGGTTAATTGTTCATCAGGTTTAGACAAAACCTAGATTGAAAAGGGCAACAACATCTAACTCCAGCACTGTTTTCAACAGTAACAGTCAAATGGATTGGTCAGGTCCATAGAATGAACATCCCGGGTTGTAAAATTTACTGGATTATGACCACAGTATGTTGTAAATAGAAGCCCGCCATGTTCAGAAGCTCTTTTGTCCACCTAAAACTCCTTCTTTTGCTCTTCTACATACCCATCCGTCAAAACCATGCTGCTGATAAACTTAATCCTGATGGACAATAGTAACCTCGCATTCAGTAGGAAGAATGTGAAAAATATAGTGTTTGCATGGTTGGCTACATATCGTTCTAGCGTTATTGTCTTCAATCGAATGTCATGAGAAGTGAGAAAATCCCGGTGCATACGTATTCACCGATTGGTTATAACTTTCTTACTCCATCCTGTTGCCTAAATAGACATGAAGATTGAAAACAGTTCAGGTCTAAAAAAGAGTGTCGAAGGAGCAACAACTGAATGGTTAATTCTAGTACACTATATGCGTGAAATTATCACCTTTATATACAACTTCTCCAGACATGGAAAGCATTGCAGGAAGCCAATAATCTTGTTCAGATCAAAACTATTCATTTGGATATATAAGATCTTGACAGAATCTAGCACCATTGATAGACTATCCATGGAGAAACTCTTCATTGAGCATGGAACATAATATTAGTACAAAATGTGTACTCCAAGATGATATATAACCTATGCGCAGCAATTTAGAATGCAGCTTATGGTTACAAGTGTAGATGATAATATAAAGTACGTACCTGAAGAACTGTGGAGCCAAACACCATCTTGAAATGAGCACAGAGATCATGTATTACACCCAAGGTCCCCATCTTAGGCGCAGAGAGGACGGTTATTTGTGATAGTGAATAACTAGAATCAAGGATCAACCTTTGAAGTGAAGGGGCATCTTGGATGATGAGCTGCCTTCCGTCAAAAGAAATTCCAATTCTTACAAGGTTAGGCGACATTATTTGGAGACAACCGATTCTATCTATGAAAACAAGCACCAAGCACTCCAGGGCAGGGCAACTGGAGTGGATGATGGTGTGCGATGAGGCCTATGATATACGAACCTGCACAAGTGAAAGTTTTGTGAGAAATGGGAGTCAAAGGTTTTGTACCAGTTTGTCTGGTAGGTAGCACAACACAAAGGTGGCGGTGTGGAGAGAGGAGGCAAACCGCAAGATGGACATCGGTGTTGAGGGAACAAGTACATGGCGTTGGGTATCTGGTAGGTGATTTCTTGGGGAATAGTAGAACTCAAGCAACTGTAGTTCTGTGAATTCAGGGGATTTTAGCTAGGCATCAATCGTGCAGGGCATGGTATGCTTGCTTAGGTAGCATGACGGGATGTAGAGGATTTGAAAAGAGCCCTGGTGGGAGGAGATGATGGCTCTGGGGAGTTCAAAATCATTGAAGAGAGATAGCCGACGACAGTCGAGATTAAGGGGCATGACGCGCCATAGAGGGCACCACCGAATTGAGAGGACTTGGGTGCGGCAGCAATCCTTGGTGGGGAGAAGCGAGATGATCTCCCCAAGGATGGCGTCTGGGAGATCGCTGATGCGGTCCACCCGAGATTCTATGGGTTCCTGGGATCCGATGATGGCGGGCTCGCCGCTTGTCCCCACGCTGCCGGGTGCGAGATCTACAATATGGGTCGCAGCTGGCGGGAGCCTCATCTTCTTGGCGCTGGGGTCAACCGATTCCATTTTCCTCGAGGGCGCCGCGTTGAGCTCACGGATTCGAGCAGAGTAACGAATGATGAGCCTAGTTGTAGTGCGTGTGAAGAAGAAGGGGAGCTAGGGTTTTTCTGTAGTAGTGAGGAAGAAGGGGAGCTGGGGTTTTCTTTAGGAATGAGGTGAGGAATTTTGGGGGTACGAGTGGAGCGAGCTGATATGAGGTGGGTGGGAGTGAGGAGGAAGAAGAGCACCCATGTTTTTTTGGGGGCGGTGTGCTGGGTGTGGGTAGCGCCTCTCATTAAGTAAATATATGGGCATTTGAATTGATTTTATTATTTACTAGGGTGGATGGGCTGTTTTGTCTTGGGCCGAGAGAAACAATTACTACTAGTATAGTGGAGACACTCTACAGCTACCTACAAAAACAATTACTACTAGTATAGTGGATACACTACTGCTTCTGGCTCCTCGAGGTCATCGAAACATCTCCCTCTACTGAATGCCATTTTACTTCTGTTCACCGAAATGTGGGCCATGCAGCACGTGGGCCCAAATGCCATCCACCAAATTAGAAGGAAGTATGCAGGTGGAGAGTCACCCTGGTCGTAGCGTGGCAGTAACGAGCCGTCGTATCACAAAACCCCACCTCCCCGTAGTCAAAGTTTGATGGACGAGGCAACCATCATTTCACTATTCACTAAATCCCCTTCTCCCTCACCATCTTCAAGAAAGCCAACACTTGCATCTGCCACTGTTCTTCTCTCCCAAAGAAGGGAAGCTAAGCGGATGCATGATGTTGGTATATTTTCGTTCAGAAAAAAAGAACTTTTGCAAAGCAATAACCGATCCTCACTCTCTTTTTTGTTTCATTGTCATTGCGATTGTGTTTTCCTTTTAGTGGTCTCCTAGTATTCGTCAGTTTCATGATGGACCAAGGAGAACCAGGCAAAGATCTGCCGATATTGGAGCATAAGCGGAAGACTGATTCCCACGAGACAGAGAGCTCCAAGAAGATGGAGCCAGCCACCGAGCCGACCCCAGATACGCTCACGGCCACTACTGAGATGGTCAACACCCCATTTGAGGTTACATCCCCCGTGGCCCTACAGGAGCAGGTTCCCCCCTTTGAGGATGTGCCCCCCCCCCCTGAGCTGCCCAAGGTGATTTTCTTCTTTGCCGATCTCGATTGTGATTTTTCATCTAAGTATGTGGTGATGAATAATGCAAAATTTTATTAGCTTCGATGCCATGCTATACATAGTGGTTAAAATAACTTATGTTTCTTATACTGAAAGTGATTTAGAATTTTTTTTGTTTCAGTTAGAGCCCTGATGCAAACAAGGATTGTGTGGTTGTACATGTCACTCGCTATGAGGCGGATGACCTGAATATACGCACTAGGAAAACATAATTCTTAGGCTGTTGGATCCTGGAAGCCATTTGCACTTATACCAATGTCGAGTTGTATTCCAGCTTCACTGTTGTCAGGCATGTTGTCCAGGGTGTACGGAAGCACAAGAAGTTCAAAGCTACACCTTCGTTTGTGAGGCATACTGTTCTTGTCAAGCTTACGCAGGAAGATGACGTGGCATGCCTCCACAAACAAGTTGATGAGTGGCAAGGCCACAAGGTTATCTTTAGGAAGGTTCACATGATTGAGCTGCTGCCGGACGTCCTCGGTGATGTTCATGGCAAGGTCCGTCTTGTGTCCAACCCAAATTAGATCGAGGCATGAAATAGTTGCCCCAGCTAGTGTTTAATAGTAGTTTGGATTGTGTGTAATTATCCAAACCTTGCCTATTATCGAGCCCTCTGGGGCTAGTACTCTGTTTGAATCTGTCTATGGGAACTGCTGCTACTTTTGTGTGCATGTGAATCATGTGAGAACCATCGTAATTGTTGCCGAAACAGATGTGTCCTCACTAGTTTTTTCATGAGTATGGCATGGTAAGACATAAGTTGTCACGGTTTATCATACGAGCAGTGTGTGTTTGATGAAATAGAGGACTCGTTCGAGGACTATGCGCCACGTATACATAAGTACTTGTAAACACTATTAGTGCTACCCCACTTGTAAGCAGTTGTGCAAAACATGGCACATTGGCTCAGCTCGCTTCAACACTAGGCAATCGACCAGCTAACAATCAATAATCTGTTGTCTGACATATAAGCAACTACGTATCTTGTTACAATGGTTCATGCAATTAACCGAGGCCACAATGTAAATTCTAAACGTTCACATGCTAGTCCAGCATTCATGTGGAACACTCACATTAAACTCGGCTTCATAAAAAACTTAAAAAGCATAAGATAAGCAATTTTATACATCTCAATGATTCATAGAACATAACAAACAAATACTAGTTCACAGCAAAAGACAAACTTGTGAGAAGGTTTAAAAATCAGGAAAAATCAAGCAAGGCTTCTCTAAGCAAAGGGCCTCCCTAGGCAGGCTTTGATTTCCTGGAGTTCACTCGGGTTTTTCCTGGAGTTCACTCTGGAATGCTGAACTGAACCATGTAGTGTACTGACCATCTGAAATTCTTGTGCATTCCACTAAATTTAAGCACCGCTATTTGCACAAATAAGTAGACCACAATGCCTTTTGTCCGCACACCTGTCCCAAAAACCTCCGTGAAGCCGTGCCAACTAGTCCTTGGTCCATGCATGAAATGGAAGAAAGTGCATTCCGGACTAGGATGCAGTTGTTTTCGCTCATCCCTGCACTACAATCAGGAAGTAAAACGTACGAATCATCTTATTTTAGATTATGTTGGTCATTCTACCTAGTTACTACCAATGTAGGAATACCTGGAAGATGGGTGGTTAGAGGACGATAGCTAGGAATATCCATCTCATTTTGTGAAGTTCTACTAAAACTTAGGTGTGTACTTTTGATTGCGTAGATAGAAAAGATATGGAGACAGACATCCCTATTTGCGCAAATATGAAATACAGTTATTTAAACAATGACAATTATTTGTAGTGGCATATGATTAACAACAACATCTATTGTGTTATAATCGGCAATACATTGACAGTATGAAAGTGCCCTTAAGTAAGTAGCATCACATCACATCAACACTGCCACTAGATTAATTAACAAGCAGAACAATAGCGTTAGTATTACTATCATGAGAGTAGCACATGGTCAGTAAATGTGCAATCAAATTTGTGCACTTCCACTGGGATGAAGCAACATTAGCAGTGTGATATTTAAGTGTAACTGCAAAAACACAATTCATGGGAAATAAAGCAAGATAGAAGCACTTCATAAAATGGTGGTGGCATTGCTTCAATTTATCCACGACACTAGACCATTACTTATAGTGACATTAGGTGGCATTGCTTAATGCTTCATGTGATTTTACATTAACGGTAGCGATGTGGGCGTAGGGACAGCAGGGGCATAAAGTGGTGAGGAAGATGTGGTTACCGAGAGAGGCAAACACTCAGGCAGCATGTCTGCATTTGTCCCATTTTTTTATCTCCTCGGCAACATTTTCCTATGTGAGCATAGGAAATCTAGACCTGCTCATTCTCATTTGCTTTGTCCCCCAACACCCCTCACGTTCTTTCCTTTTTCGACCAAGAGACAGGTCCACTTCCCCCACCCTTCGCCATCCAGCATGCTTTCTTTGCCTTTTCAACCAAGAGACATGTTGGGTAGCCAGTATGTACTACTTTCCCCCGTTTACTCTTAGAACCAAGTCCTAGATTCATGCTACAACTTTCCCACTTTCTTCCCTATTTGAACCAACTCTTAGATTCGACTGTATGAACTAGCTTTACCTCTAATAATAGTAAAAGTCTAGGTGGCTTTCGAACAGCTGATGGAAGTAGAAAAAGATCCACAAGCAACCACGTGGGGAGCTGGGGCAGTAGAGCAAGGCAGGTTCCCAAGGAATATATACCCGAGGGTCGTTGACATGTGGCAAAGACGGCGTCGGGAGGCCGCATCTTAGCCACAATACCGCAGGGAGGAAGAAGGGATCGGAGGCCCTCCCGAGCCAGCTCTCTCTCGGAGAGAATGGCACGGCTGCCGATCGGGACGAGCGGGCAGCCGTTGGTCTCCTCCCTCGCCGGCGATGACAGCGTGAGCGATGCACCTACACCCCTGCCCCAGTCGAGGTGGTCTGGCCGGATTTGTGACCACCGTGAGCAGAGAGAGAGAGAGTGTGGCCACCTATTTCTTGCTTAGATCTAGAGAGCATGAGAGAGTGAAAGAGAGGAACCCTAGTAAAGCAAGTGCTAAGGCTCCTGCTTATATATAGTGGAGTTATTTTGTTGTACCAGCTTCAAAAAATGCACTCCTACGTGTAGCCGCCAGTGGGTGTGTGAGAACTAGTGCGTACATGCACTGCTTCTCTTCATGAGAATACAATGTACTATGCCCAAAGAACGTTCGCCACAAGAGTAATAATATAAGTGTGTGACATGTGAGTTAAAATAAAAGGTGCACAACGTCTTTTGTTTTTTAGAAGTTCTGAGGGTAGGGTGTGAAGAGCACAAATGTGTGTGACATCTACCTGCAGATAGACCGCGGGTGCGAGAGGACTCAGGAGAGTCGTGAGTCAATGGAAACCTCTGAGGAAAGGATGTATAGGAAATCCTACGCCTCTCAAGAGGAAGGAAACAAAGCACACCCGCTACTCTTTAGAAGGATTGGGGAAATTCTCCACCAGGGCTTCACCATTGATGGAAGTTAATCTAGCCCAAACGGAGACCAGCTCCGTGGGAGGAAGATATCCCTGCGTCTGAAGTTTATTCAGCTGGGCACGGGATATTGAGCAGCTTTCCCAGTCGCCTTTTTGAGGGCCGAAGGGGCGTGAGGAAGAGCTTGGAGTGCCAACCATGTCTGGACAATTTCCTATGGCGAGCTTTAAGGATTTCTACGTGGTGTGGAATGGATCTAAGATCTAATCTCCATAAATAGACGCCTTCCCTGCATGGTCGATGGGTTATTTGTAAAAGAAGCACCTAGAACGTTCACATGCACCCGACACGTGGAAGTCGAGGCGACGGCGACAAAGAATCAATAAAGATGGATTATCATCAAATCTGAAGTGTAATGGAGAACTCACCTTGCAAAGCCGAAGACATAAAGATGCATACTACGTCATCATTGAAGGCAAGTTCGGGGGCTACTGAGGGAGTCCTGGATAAGGTCCTCGGGCATCTGGGCTATGTGATTTGGGCCGGACTGATGGGCCATGAAGATACAAGATAGAAGACTTTCCCCCGTGTCTGGATGAGACTCTCTGTTGCATGGACGACAAGCTTGGCGGCCAGATGTGTAGTTTCTTTTCTCTATAAACCAACTCTGTGCAACCCTAGCCACCTCCGGTGTCTATGTAAACCGGAGGGTTTCCCATAGAGGCTAAGACAAATCATACGGGCTAGACATCTAGGGTTTAGCCATTACGATCTCGAGGTAGATCAACTCTTGTAACCCCTATACTCATCAAAGTCAATCAAGCAGGAAGTAGGGTATTACCTCCATCAAGAGGGCCCGAAACTAGGTAAACATCACGTCCCCCACCTCCTGTTACCTTCAGTCCTCAGACGCATAGTTCGGGACCCTCCTACCCGAGATCTGTCGGTTTTGACACCGACATTGGTGCTTGCATTGAGAGTTCCTCTGTGTCGGCAACTGAAGGATCGATGGCTTGCCCTGTCATCAATGAAAAAATCACCTCTGGAAGGGCCCTAGCTCCTGGGCAGATCCCCAGATCAACATTTTTACCGTGGGTGCCCGCTCGGCCGTTAAGCCAAAGGCGGTCCTCCAAATTGCCAAAAATCATCTCTACATCGGCCTCGAACACTCCGAAAAGATGGATCCGGCAGCTATGTCATCTTTGAACGAACTTGTACATCACATCGCCGCCCTGGGGGTCGCAACAGACTATGATCGGATCAGGCTTAAACCCGATCAGAGGGAAATCAGGTCCCCGCCGATCACCCATCTAGTTGCGGTTCTTGAGGAGCAGGCAAAGGATAACTCTCCTCCTATGCTGAGAACGAGCTATGTTTGGATTTCAGAGCCCTACGAGCCGGATACCCATCTTCGGGAAGGAACTTCCTGCCCTCCGAACATAGAACCAGGCGTCGAGCCTGAAGACTCCCAGGACACTCCGAATCCTGGGCTAGTGACCTCAAAAATTCTTAAAACTCCGGATCCCACAGTGGGTCAAGGTTTGGATTTAAGCCCGCCCACCCACCACAATCAATATTCTCCAAGCATTTCCGGTCCTCCGGACATATGCGACCTAATGTATGTACGGCAACAACCTCAGGAAACAGTCCATCACTTTTGGGCCAGATTCCTCCTTGTTAAAATAAAGATCAAAGATTGCTGCGACGACGACGCGGTTTTAGTATTTTGCTGCAACTGTACGGACGAGGGTATTCTCAATGCCCTCAACCGACACTGCATACTGCACTTTGCAGATTTGGCACACATAGTACGGAAATATTGCGCCATGTAAAGCGCCTGGAAAGCCCAGACAGCTCGGTGGGAACCGCCGGCCTTTAAGCCACCCATCGGACGGGCAAAAAAGATACACCCTCATGGTGCATCTGATCATCTCCCTATGGTCAAGAAGATTAAGCCCTCAATGGGATACATGACCGTCCTTGATGAATGGCTCGATAAGCCCTATCGGATACACTCGACGCCGAATTCCGAACCAACACACAGCGTGCGCGCATGTTGGGTACTCTGGCAGGTGGCCAAGAGCGGTGAGGCTATCCTCACCAATACGTCCTCCGAGAAATACCCCCCGGAGGACGACGATCTCAACGTCTTTACGGTCTTCGAGACCTTTTCTTCAAATAATCGGCGTAAAATGGCACTCCACGACCTTGCCGAAGTCAACCAAGTAGCTGCAGTAAACCCTTGGAATGATACGATGATAACTTTCAGCGCCAACGACGAACCAAGGGCTCGATCAGTCCATGCACCAGCCGCTTTGGTCTTAAATCCAATCGTCGATGGCTTTCGGCTCACTAAAGTACTCATGGACGGCGACAGCAGACTAAACCTCATCTACAAGGACACGCTCGATAAAATGCAAATAGACAAGAGCCGCATCGAGCAGAGCAGTACAACCTTTTGAGGCATTATCCCCAGTCGAGAAGCGCGTTGCTCGGGGAAAATTAAACTTGATGTGGTATTCGGCACGCCAGAGAACTACAGGTCCGAAGAGTTAATCTTCCATGTGCCTCCTTTCAACAGCGGATATCACGCCCTGCTAGGGCGAGACACATTCACACGCTTTCAAGCCATACCCCATTATGGGTACATGAAGCTCAAAATGCCCGGGCCCATTGGAGTTATCACTATCACCAGTGATCCGGACATAGCACTCCACGCCGAAAACAAAACCGCATCCCTGGCCCTCGAGGCATTATCCGAGGCCCTTGCGGCCGAGGATCTCACCCCTCTGCATTCCAAAGTGGATAGAGACAACGTAATCCTTGATAAAAGGCCTAAGTCCACTTCTTTCAAGCCAGCAGACGAAATAGTCAAATTCCAAGTTCACCCGACGGATCCTAATAAAATAGCAGCCATTGGAGCACAGCTGGATCCGATGGTCGACGCCGCTCTAAGAGCATTCCTGCGTGAGAATTGGGACATCTTTGCCTGGCATCCTTTGGATATGTCAGGAATCCCATGCAGATTGGCCGAACACAGCCTCAACATAATAAAGGGGTTCAAGCCAGTTAAGCTAATGCTACGGTGATTTTCCGAACCCAAGCGACAAGCTATGCGGGAGGAGCTAGCCAAATTACTTGAAGCCAGGTTCATTAGAGAGATCAAACACCTAGATTGGCTAGCCAACCTGGTCAGGGTGTCAAAGAAGGACAAAATCAGGCGCCTTTGTGTCGATTTCAAAGACCTCAAGAAGGCCTGCCCTAAGGACCCCTTCCCACTACCCTGCATTGACCAAATCATTGATGCAACGACAGGACACGATTCATTGTGTTTCCTTGATGCATACTGCGGATACTATCAGATTAAGATGAAGGAATCTGACCAGGCGGCAACGACATTCATTACTCCGTACGGGCCTTTTTGTTTTAACACTATGCCTTTCGGACTCAAAAACACCGGCGCCACTTACCAACGCATGATTCAAACATGCCTGAAAAAACAAATTGGCAAGACGGTGGAGGCATATGTAGATGATGTAGTCATCAAAACCAAACATGTCAAATCATTGGTGAACGACTTATGCCTTACAATTGACAACCTCCAAACATATGACATACGGCTCAATCCAGAAAAATGCATTTTTGGCATTCCGGCCAGAAAGTTGCTCAGGTTCATTGTTTTCAATAGAGGAATTGAAGCAAATCTGGCCAAAATCCAAGCCCCGTCATAGTTGGCAGCACCAACAGACCTAAAACAGGTCCGAAAACTAGCTGGGTGCGTGGCATCCGTGAGCCGCTTTATCTCCAGATTGGGTGAGAAGGCGCTGCCGCTATATCGCCTGCCCCGACGTACTGACCACTTTGAGTGGATGGACGCGGCAACAGCCGGGTTGGAATAAATAAAAACTTTGTTAGCACACAACCCAATCCTTGCCGCACCTAACGTCGGCGAACCTATGCTGCTGTACATATCTGCAACTCACCAGGTGGTGAGCGCGGTGCTCGTCGTTGAATGAGAGGAAGAGGGACATAAATTCCCACTCCAAAAACCAATATAATATGTATCGGCGGTTCTCACACCATGCAAATCCCGATACCCACACTATCAAAATATAGCATATGCGGTTTTTATGGCATCTCGGAAGCTGCGAGACTACTTTCAAGATTGCTCGATCACGGTGGCCTCCGAGGTAGCACTCAATGACATCATAAATAATCGAGACGCCACTGGCTGCATTGCAAAATGGGTTATGGAGCTCTTACCATTTGAAATAACATACAAGCCATGCCGAGCTATTAAATCTTAGGTGTTGGCCGACTTTTTCACTAAGTGGACAGAAGCCAAAATCCCTAAAGAGTACGACACATACTCGAACTGGGTGATGTACTTTGAAGACTCTAAATTGTTAGCCGGACTGGGGGCTGGTGTCATCCTAACATCCCCTACAGGGGACATTGTCTATTATGTATTACAAATTATGTATACGGACTCTAATAAGGCAACCGAATATGAGGCACTACTACATGGTCTCCGGATGGCTATTTCTATGGGCATACAATGCCTCGAGGTGCGCAAGGACTCGAATCTCGCAATATCCCAAATAAACGGAGAATTCAATGCAAAAGATCCAAAAATGGTGGCCTACCGCAACACCGTACTCAAAATATCAGCTCGGTTTGAGGGGCTCGACTTTCATCATGTGGCCCAAGACAACAATCAAGCAGCGGACATCCTTGCTCAAATGGGTGCTAAACGCGACCCCGTCCCGCCTAACACCTTCATGGAAAGGCTTTTCAAGCCATCCGTGGCATGGCAGGACAAGAGCGGAAATACCAGTCCAGCGCCGATCACACCCACGGATGCCGAACACGATTCGGATATCATCAGGGCTCGAGCACCGAACCAACTCCCTCCGCCCACATAATCATGGCCATGATCGCCCCATGGACCGAACCCTTCTTAGCCTACCTCAATAGGCAGGAGCACCCTGATGACCAGAACGAGGCCCGTCGCATGCTTCGACGCTCCAAAGCCTACAAAGTTCATGAGGGAGAACTCTACAAGAGAAGTACTACCGGTGTCCTTCAAAGATGTATCTCCGAAGAGGAGGGACGACAACTCTTGGCTGAAATACATGCTGGTCTTGGCGGCCATCACGCCGCAGCTCGGGCCCTTGTAAGTAAGGCCTTCCGTACGGGTTTCTTTTGGCCCACGGCCCGAGCAGATGCACATGACCTCATACAATGCTATGTCGGATGCCAGCTCTTTCCTAATCAAAGCCATATGCCGCCCACTGCCCTACGAACAATCCCCATTACTTGGCCTTTTGCGGTCTGGGGCTAGACATGGTCAGACCCCTTAAAGGGGGAAGCCATAAGAAGAAATATCTACTGGTTATGGTGGATAAATTCACTAAGTGGATAGAGGCCAAACCAGTAAAAATGGCTGAAGTCGGACCAGTGATAGATTTTATCTCCGGCATTGTACACCGTTATGGTGTCCCATATAGCATTATCACGGATAATGGCTCTAACTACATAGCCTATGAGGTGAAAAATTGGTGTGCAAATCTAGGTATTAAACTCGATTGCACCTCCGTGTATCACCCCAAAAAAAACGGTCAAGTTGAACGGGCTAATGGCCAGATAATGAGCGTCATCAAACCCAGACTAGTGCGATCCCTAAAGGAGTCGGATAAGCACTGGGTCGAGGAGCTCCACTCCGTACTCTGGGGGCTAGGGACCACGCCTAACCGCACGACCGGACACACACCGTTCTTCATGGTGTACGGCGCAGAGGCTGTGTTGCCCTGCGATATTATTCATGATTCACCTCGAGTGCGCATGTGTGAGGAGAGAGAGGTTGAGCTCGATCGGCAGGATGACTTAGATGCCCTGGAGGAGGAGCGCGATGTCGCAAAAGACTGTTCTCATTCTACCAACAACAAGCTCGAAGATACCAAAGCAGAGAAGTACGTGCGAAGACTTATAATGTCGGTGAACTCGTCCTATGCCTGCCAGAGAAGAAAAAGGACAAGCTCAACCACAAATGGGAGGGTCCCTTCATTATAGATGAAGTTCTCACTGGAGGAGCCTATTGCCTTCGCAATGCATAGAATAATCGCTGAGAGTCGAACCCATGGAACACTGCCAGGCTCCAAAGATTCTACGCCTAAGTCTGAACACATACCTTTGTTCGTTCCCTTTCTTCCTCCTTTTCAATTTTTCCTTTTTTCTTATCGTTTTTATATGATTTCTAGCGTGTGTTCGGGTAAGCCGCACACTTGAGGGGTATACATCCTTAAATGTACATTCCCCACCATAACTGGGGGCTTCTCTCAATAGAAGCTTATTATTATTCTGAGCACAAAGCTCATCACATATGTGTGTTACTTGCTCATATGCGTCCTGTCTTCGCCATTATATGCACCTCTATGACTTAAGTTTTTGCCAAGCTAGGTTGCCTGGCTCCTGTGCTTACGCCCTACGTTCCCGCTTGTTTGGCTGGGGCATAAAGGGAGCACCTCTGCGATTTTTACAACCGGGTCATCCGGACATGTTCCTTAGACGGGTGAAGCCGAAAGTTAGCGTTCTTAAGGGAATAATTGGTCGGCGGACAACCGACAAACTGCCTTCGTTGCAATATAAACTATCAGAATACAAAGACTCATATGATTCTTTCGCATCACGGCCTAGGCATGCATACATAAAGCATGCTGACCTAGGGAGAGGAACCCTTAATGGAACTATTCTCTCTGGAAGATGTTTCTTACATTAAAAAGTAATATAACATAACTCCCCGAATAAAGTTTGTCTGTTCAAGCACTATGACCGGATTGCCTGGTTTTCGAACATACTTGGTGTTTCCCACAAGTATATTATTCGGAAACACTCCAACCCTTGGGTTTCGGAGGTCAAAGCGGAATCTTTGCCATGACAATCTTTTATAATTCGGCTGGAGATAAGTTTGATGATAAAGTGTATTGTTACATGAAATCACACGCCTACTCTTTAACTATGCCATCTATCAGGCTGTCTAGTTTAAAGTCCTATTGTGAGAATTTGGCAGCTATCTTTACTTGGTTGTACACCAAACTAACTAGAATTTCTTGTCCGTCTGGTCCCCGAGGTCTGACCCAGGCCATATGATTCAGATCAAGTTTGGTATACCATGTTTTCACCATTGCCCAGGCTTCTCGTGCACCTTCTCGACATGCTGAAGCCTTCCATAGCTCAAAGAGAAGACGAGCTCCCTTGAATAAATTTGCGAGCTCCTCCATCATTCCCGGAGGAGAATCGGAGGGCCATAAGGCCTTAGCCATGTTCCACATTGCTTTTTGAGCTCGCTTGTGCACTTTGGACAGCTCTTGCAGCAAGTCACCTTGAAATCCGGACACTTCTCCCTCAGGCCGCCCAGTTAACAAATCTACAGGAACAATTCTTGTAAGACCTTTCCATCAGAGAACTGTATGAAAGTTAGGTTAAGGGACATATTGAATGTGCCGCCTTTCAGCTTTCTATTCTCCTCCAAGGGATCTGACAGTTGGTCTTGTACGCCCTTTAGCTCTTCGGCTTGCTTGATGTTGGCATCCTGTAGCTTGTTCCTTTCATTAATGGTCCATGTTAATACACGTTGACCAGCGGCTTCTTTCCCTTCAGCATGTTGTTTGTCCGCCTAAGCAGCCTTGAACATCTCCTCTAATTGATCGGTCGATCCTGCAGTTTTAAACAAACCAATGCATATTTAAGAATCATTGTTGGCGCAAAATCGTATTTTCCGGACACTGTTGTGCTTACCATACGGTGCCTTCTTGGATTTCTTCATATTTTCCAGTTCGGCGGTGACAACAGTTAGCTTGGTCCGACATTCTTCAAGCTCCTTGGATAGCATGTTATTTTTCTCCATGAGTACCTGATGATATAACGACCCTTAAATCAGTTGGGCCAACTGCTTCAAGTCTCGGGGGCTACTGGCACATGATCATTGAATCCACACAAAGTTCTTACCCGCATATCCTTTGAAAGCTGGTGAGTGGCTCCGGCAAGTCCACCCCGAGCAGCTCAGATATATGCATCTGCAGAGCTGAGGGCATTGAACGCCTCTTCGGTGAAACTTGGGTCGCGCATGGCCTCTTATCACCGCCGATGATTCATCACGCTCTCCACTTTGGAATTGGTGACAGATACATTATCTGAATCCTCTTGGAGGTGACAATCCGACATTTTGCCCGTATCAACCCTAGTCCTTATAGCAGGGTTCGCGGGCGGATTGGTCGATGCATGGCCGGCAAGGTCCCCGGATATTGTCTAGCATATGCTCTTCCTGAAAAATGGCCCGGTGGAAAACATCACAATTTGGTCTATCCACCGAGTGCATGATAAAAACTATACCTCTTTGGTGAAGGCGGGGGCTCGGTAGTATCACTGCTTGCCCTTCTTTTCAAAGACTCGCCTTGCTTGGGCGTCGCCTTCTTAGAGGACGCCTTTGATACAGCTCGGTGAGACGAGCGTCGCCCCTTTGGAGCATGAGACAATGTGGTGGGTGAGGCGCGATGGGAAAAATCTTTTGGAGGAGACTTTTCCTGGGTACTTACCTGGGAGGATGGGAGAAGACTGGGGTAATCAGCTATAATGGCCACTTTCGTGCCGTCGTAGCTTGCCTGATAGAAGACCACCTCATTAAGTTCTATGAATATATCCGGATCTTCTTCATATCCGGGATCCAGGTCTCGAACATGGTCCTCTGGCTATGAAGCGGGGCTGTAGACCCCCTCGATGACCTTTCTCCATTCCTATTAAAAGTAGCCGCATTAAATTTGACTAGCATAACTCTGGAAAAAGGTTGAGTAAGGCCAATAATTAAAAAACATACCCAGTCGATGGGGTTATACATGGAAAAACCTTCCCGGCATTTCAAGCGAGTGAAGTCTTCCTTCTCCCCTTTGTAAAGGTCAACTAGGATGGTGGCCAGTGCGGCAAAATTTTCTGGACCCTTGCGTAGACAATGGGACGTATTGTACTCCCCATTGTAATTCCACATAGGAAAACCTCTAGATTGGGGCGGCTGAACGCATAGTGTTATTGAAATCGCCATTACCTTGATTATAGATAGGCCGGAGTTGGCAAGTACTCTAATCTTGCTTGCCATCTTCTCGACCTCCGGTCTGTCTCCTTCCTCGAGGCTTCGGGGACGCCAGCTGGCGCACTTCTTTAAAGGAGCGCTAGAGAATTTGGCAAGACTGCGCCGGATTGGGTCCGAAGAACGACATCTTCGATATAAAACCATTCCGAGGGCCACTCTTCGGATGCCTTCTTCAGAGTGACGGACAGGTATCCTGTCCCAGCTATGTGCCATACTTCGGCGCCACCCACCTCGAATATAGGTCCCTTTTGGGAGCGAGGGACGAGGCAGAAAAATTTCTGCCATAGCTCGAAATGAGCCTCACAGCCTAGGAACAGCTCGCAAAGGGCAACGAAGCCCGCGATGTGCAGGATGTAGCCTGGCGTCAGATTGTGCAGTTGGAGGCCGTAATACTCCAGGAGACCTCTAAGGCAAGGATGGATAGGAAATCCTACACCTCTCAAGAGAAAGGAAACGAAGCACAACCACTCCTCTTTAGAAGGATTGGGGAAATTCTCCGCCAGGGCTTTGCTATTGATGGAACTTAATCCATCCCGAACGGAGACTAGATCTGCGGGAGGAAGATATCCCTGCGTCTGAAGTTTATTCAGATGGGCGTGGGATACTGAGCAGCTTTCCCAGTCGCCTTTTTGAGGGCCAAGGGGGCGTGAGGAAGAGCTAGGAGCGTCGCCATGTTTGAACAATTTCCTATGGCGAGTTTTAAGGATTTCTGTGTGGTGTGGAATGGCATCTAAGATCTAATCTCCTTAAATAGACGCCTTCCTTGCGTGGTCGAGGGGTTATTTGTAAAAGAAGCACCTAGACCGTTCGCGTTCACCCGACACGTGGAAGCCGATGCGACGGTGGCAAAGAATCAATATTTAGCATGGAGCTAAATTATTGTCAAATCTGGAGTGTAATGGAGAACTCACCTGGCAAAGCCAAAGACATAAAGCTGGATACTACATCGTCATTGAAGGCAAGTTCAGGGGCTTCTAAGGGAGTCATGGATAAGGGGGTCCTTGGGCGTCCGGGCTATGTGATTTGGGCTGGACTGATTGGCCATGAAGATACAAGACAGAAGACTTTCTCCCGTGTCCGGATGAGACTCTCCGTTGCATGGACGACAAGGTTGGTGGCCAGACATGTAGTTTCTTTTCTCTGTAAACACTACTAGAGGATGCTGCTAATGCGACACTATGATCAGAGACCTTTTCACGAAACTGTGTGCGATGCACTAATGGCAAACGGGGATGTAAAAAAACCCGTCAAAAAAGGTGCAAAACATTTGCGATGGAGGATGCATCAAACACGTTTCAGATTTTAGTTGCATGTGCGATGCAGGGCATACAGTTCAGTTGAATGAACTATTTGTGATGATGAGGAACAAAATAAACGGGCAGCCAGATGAAGGTGTGTGTGATATACAGCATACGGTTCACTCGGATGAACTGTTTGTGATTAGGCAACACAAAAGAAACGGTCAGCCAGATGAAGGTGTTTGCGATATACGGCATGCAGTTCACTCGGATGAACTGTTTGCTTTGAGCCAAGAGAACAGAAATGGTTCAATATAACAAGATGTGTGTGATACGCGGCAAATAGGTCTGTAATCAGAAACGTGTGCGAAGATCGATAATAACTCAAACGATTGCTGCTAATAAGCCATGTGTGTTGTGGGCAAACGCTTGGTGGTATACAAATGTTAGCGATTGATGAAATCATCACCGACGGGTTCCCCAGTATGGTCCGTGTGCGATGTCATTGCACACAGAACAACATCATATGTACTTATAACTTATAAGGATTTGATTCCATAAACACATTGAACATCGAATTACATATGTGGCTAGTACACACATGACCATTGGCCCAGTATGAAAGAAATATGGGTCAAAACCGAGTTGAAAAGGGAAAAAATATCTAACTCTAGCTTACAAATAGTACAAAAGCACGAGGATTAATTGCTCATCAGGTTTAGACAAGATCCAAATTGAACAGGACAATGACATCTAACTCAACCAAAGTTTTCGGTAGTCACAATCAAATGGACCTGTCTGATCCATAAAATCAAGATCCCCGGCCAGAAATTCTACTGGTACATGATGACAATCTGTTGTAAATAGAACCCGAGCACGATCAGAAGCCCTTAGGTCCACCTAAAACTTCTTTTTATGTTGTTCAACACTTGCAGCCGTAAGAAATTTCCTGTCGAAAAACTTAATCCTCATGGACAATAGTGCTCTTGCATTCAACATGAAGAATGTGACAAAGCTAGTGTTTGCATTGTTGGATGCATATCCTTCTAGTGTTAGTATCTTCTAATGAATGTCATGAGACCTGAGAAAATCCCGGTGCTTCTTGAATCATCGATTGGTTATACCTTTTTCTCCATGTGTTAGTGCCTAAATAGAGATGAATATTGAAAACAGTTAATGTCTAAAAAGATTATGTTGAAAGAGTGACAACTCAATGATTAATTATAGTACATTATATATGGGCTTTAAATGTGCGTGAAATCATCACCTTTATATACAAATTCTCCAGACATGGAAAGCATTATAGCAAGCCAATAATCGTGTTCAGATCAAAACACCACATACTGATATGTAAGGTCTTGACAGAATCCACCACCACTGATAGGATGGACAAGCTCTTCATTGAGCATAGAACATAATATTAGTACCAAAAGTGTACTCCAAGATGATACTTAACTTATGTGCACAAAAGAAAAAGGCAAATTACAAAAGTTTATGTGAATAATATACAGTAGCTCAATAGGTGTGGAGCCAAACACCATCTTGATCCATCTGAAAGGATCACGAATTGCACCCAAGGTCTCCAGTTTAGGCGCAGAGACTGTAGTTATTTGTGAAGGTACTATACCAGAATCAAGGAGCGACCTTTGAAGTGAAGGGGCATCTTCGATGATGAGATCATGTCCAAAACAAATTCCCATTCTTACAAGGTGGGGCGACTTTATTTTGAGACAACAGATACAAATTTCCATTGCAAAAACAAATAGTAAGCGCTCCGGGGCAGGGCAGCTGGAGTGGATGATGTTGTGCAGTGCGGCCTCCGACAGATCAACCACCAGAAGAGCAAGTTTTTTTAGCAGTGGGAGTCGAAGCATTTGTACCAGATTTTCTACTAGATGGCACCGGGCAAAGGTGGCGGTGTGGAGAGAGAGGAGGAAACCACATGATGGACATCGGTGGTGAGGGCACAGATACATCGGTTCATGGTATGTTACATACATAGTCAAGGTAGAACTCAAGCTGCTGGAGTTTATCGAATTGACGGGATGTCAGCCAGGCGGCCACCGTGCAGGGTATGTCCAGCAGGTAGCATGCCGGGATGCAGATGCGTTGAACGAAGCCCTCATGGGAGGAGATGATGGCTCTAGGGAGTTCAGAATCATCATCGACAGATAGCTGACGACAGTCGAGATTAAGAGGCGGGGTGCGCCACAGAGTGCGCCACCGAGATGCAAGGACTTGTGTGCGGCAGCCATCCTTGGTATGGAGAAGGGAGATGATCTCCCCAAGGATTCCGTCCGGGAGATTGCTTATGCGGTCCGCCGGAGATTCTAGTGGTTCCTCAGGTCCAGGGGGCGCTTCTGGCCGCACAACCGGGTCCAAGATCTACATCCGGCGGCGGCGCTGGTCGGAGCCTCATCTGTGTACATACCAATTTGAAAGAAAAAAATTCCATAACATGTAGGACATTCGAAATCAACTCTCAAGATCAGGAAGAAAAAAGGCACAAACATATATGTAGGACATTCAAAATCAATTCTCAAGATCTGGCCACAAATTATTACCATGCAAGCTAACCCTAGTCAGAGTATTAGCAAAAATCATTTGTATAGAACAAAAAATTAATCACTAACTCTATATGGATAACATTCAAACAATCAATACACTACGTGCATCTAACAGATCTTAATTACTCTGATTTCATGGACTGAGAGAACATAACCATAGGATTTGTATTCCAAAAAAATTATAGGGGGGGGGGTTGGGGGGGGGGTTAACCAGAGAAAACATTTGATATGTTTGCCGCACAAATGGGTATATAGATGACTAACCAGTTTTCCGTCGGAGTCGCAGTTGTTGCCGGAGTTGCTGTTGACCTCCGGCTCAGGCTGGGGGGCACGACGGCGCCGACGAAGTCAAGGTCGTGTTGCTGCCTGCGCGAGACCTCGTCGGCAGCGACAGAAACCTCTATGGCCAGCTTCACGCGTTGTGCGGGTGCTTCACTAGCCCCGGCGTCGCCACTCCCTCCGATGGTGCACTTCGGCGGCATCGTCATACACTCTAGAGTCCAGATGTTGGTGACCACTGTGGACCGGGGGTGCGGCCTCCTATTATGGCCGGCGGCTCAGGCACGCAATTAATACGGACCAGTGGGAGCGGGGTAGGCTGCGGCCAAAAGTTGTCCCGCCTCCCGGTGAGTCTGCGCGGCAGATGTCTGCCATTCCTACCATCATTTCACACAGCTACTCGCATGCCTCCCGGTCAATTCACAAACCTGCACGCATGCCACCCTGTCTGCCTGCGCGGCGGACTGCTCGCATGTGTCCCATCAACTCACGCCTGCTCGCACGACACATGAGGCATGTGGCAGCACATATATTTTTTGGTTTATTTTCTGCCGCTTTACTACTACATTGAACCATTTGCATTGAAGAGATGCACAAATCCCGCGTTGAACATCTCGCACGCTTCCTGGTGAACCTGCGCACCGAACGATTTTTGGATTTACTAGAATTTAAAAACCAGGTATCTCAATGTTTTGCCGGAAATCAATGGTGCCCGGGTGTTTGAAATCCATTCCCATTTCTTGCATGGGACCTAACTAGACACCCAATGACAAGGATTTGATTTCTCAACCAATTTATATGCACTAGAGCATGTGCATGTAGTTCAAATTTGAATTATGCACATAAATGCATTGAAAACTCAGTTAATGCATAAAAATGTCCAAACGAACCCGGAAAAATTAGAAAAATTGACACAACACTCCTGTTGTTCTATGTTGACACGAGAATTTTTTTTGAAAACAATAAGAGGCAATGGGTATCGTTTTGTCCCCAAAGGTGGGACGTTCCCTGCTCAAACCATCGTGCTTGTTGTGAGAAGCTCTGGTTTATGAGAAGCATATACCCAAACCTACCCCAAATGGGACAAAAATGTTACCACGGCATGTTAATGCTGCTCCATTATAGCATGCCAAGTTTCATGACTTTCAGACGAGTTTGGGATTTACTAGAATTAAAAAACCAGGCATCTCACTGTTTTGCGGGCAATCAACGGTGCCCTGGTGTTTGAAATTCATTCCCATTTCTTGCATGGGACCTAAGCATGCACCCAAGGACACATATTTGATTTTTCAACCAATTTATATGCATTGGAGCATGTGTATGTAGTACAAATTTGAACTATGAACATAAATGCCTTGAAAACTCAGTTAATGCATAAAAATGTCAAAACAAACCCCGAGAAATCACAAAAATTGACACAACACTCCTGTTGTTCTATGTTGACACGAGAAAAAATTTGAAAGCAATAAGAGGCAATGGATATCGTTTCGTCCCCAAAGGTGGGACGTTCCCTACTGAAACCATCATGCTTGTTGTGAGAAGCTCTAGTTTGTGAGAAGCATATACCCAAACCTGCCCCAAATGGGGCAAAAAATTACCATGGCATGCTGATGCCTCTCCACGATAGCATGCCAAGTTTCATGAATTTCAGACGAGTTTTGGATTTAGTAGAATTTAAAAAAGAGGCATCTCAATGTTTTACCGACAATCAACGGTGCCCTGGTGTTTGAAATTCAATCCCATTTGTTGCATGGGACCTAAGAATGCACCCACGGACACAGATTTGATTTTTCAACCAATTTATATGAAGTGGAGCATGTGCATGTAGTTCAAATTTCAATTATGCACATAAATGCATTGAAAACTCAGTTAAAGCATAAAAATGTCCAAACGAACCACGAAAAATCACAAAAATTGACACAACACTCCTATTGTTCTATGTTGACATGAGAAAGATTTGAAAGCAATAAGAGGCAATGGATATCATTTCGTCCCGAAAGGTGGGACGTTCCCTACTGAAACCATCATGCTTGTTGTGAGAAGCTCTGGTTTGTGAGAAGCATATACCCAAACCTGCCCCAAATGGGACAAAAATTTTACCACGACATGTTGATGCCGTTCCATGATAGCATCCTAAGTTTCATGAATTTCAAACGAGTTTTGGATTTACTAGAATTTTAAAAACCAGACATCTCAATGTTTTACCAGCAATCAACGGTGCCCTGGTGTTTGAAATTCATTTCCATTTCTTGCATGGGACCTAAGCATGCTCCCAAGGAAACAAATTTGATTTTTCAACCAATTTGTATGCACTAGAGCATGTGCATGTAGTTCAAATTTGAATTATGCACATAAATCCATTGAAAACCCAGTTAATGCATAAAAATGTCGAAACGAACCCCCAAAAATCACAAAAATTGACACAACACTCCTGTTGTTCTATGTTGACACGAGAAAGTTTTTGGAAGCAATAAGGAGCAATGGATATCGTTTCATCCCCAAAGGTGGTACGTTCCCTACTAAAACCATCATGCTTGTTGTGAGAAGCTCTGGTTTGTGAGAAGCATATACCCGAACCTGCCCCAAATGGGACAAAATTTTTACCATGGCATGTTGATGCCGCTCCATGACATCATGCCAAGTTTCATGAATTTCAAACAAGTTTTGGATTTACTAGAATTTAAAAATCAGGTATCTCAATGTTTGCGGCCAAGTGACGGTGGCAGGGTTTTTGACATTCATTCCCATTTCTTGCATGAGACCTAAGCAGGCAACCAAGGACACATATTTGAATTTTCAACTAATTTATATGTATTAGAGCATGTGCCTGTATTTCAAATTTTAATTATGCACATAAATGCATTGAAAACTCAGTTAATGCATAAAAATGTCCAAACGAACCTGAAAAAATCACAAAAATTGACACAACACACCTGTTGTTCTATGTTGACACGAGAAATTTTTTGAAAGCAATAAGAGGCAATGGATATCATTTCGTCTCCAAAGGTGGGACGTTCCCTACCGAAACCATCATGCTTGTTGTGAGAAGCTCTGGTTTATGAGAGGCATATACCCAAACCTGCCCCAAATGGGACAAAAAATTTACCACGGCATGTTGATGCCGCTCCATGATAGCATGCCAAGTTTCATGAATTTCAGACGAGTTTTGGATTTACTAGAATTTAAAAACCAGGCATCTTAATGTTTTGCCGGCAATCAACGGTGCCCTAGTGTTTGAAATTCATTCCCATTTCTTGCATGGGACCTAAGCATGCTCCCAAGGACACATATTTGATTTTTCAACCAATTTATATGCACTCGAGCATGTGGATGTAGTTCAAATTTGAACTATGAACATAAATGCCTCGAAAACTCAGTTAATGCATAAAAATGTCCAAACGAACCCTGAAAAATCACAAAAATTGACACAACACTCCTGTTGTTCTATGTTGACACGAGAAAAAATTTGAAAGCAATAAGAGGCAACGGATATCATTTCGTCCCCAAAGGTGGGACGTTCCGTACCGAAACCATCATGCTTGTTGTGAGAAGCTCTGGTTTGTGAGAAGCATATACTCAAACCTGCCCTAAGTGGGACAAATTTTTTACCACTGCATGCTGATGCCGCTCCCTGATAGCATGCCAAGTTTCATGAATTTCAGACGAGTTTGGATTTAGTAGAATTTAAAAACCAGGCACCTCAAAATCTCAATGTTTTGCCGGCAATCAACGGTGCCCTGGTGTTTGAAATTCATTCCCATTTCTTGCATGGGACCTAAGCATGCACCCAAGGACACAAATTTGATTTTTCAACCAATTTATATGCACTGGAGCATGTGCATGTAGTTCAAATTTGAATTATGCACATAAATGCATCGAAAACTCAGTTAAAGCATAAAAATGTCCAAACGAACCCCGAAAAATCAAAAAAATTGACACAACACTCCTGTTGTTCTATGTTGACACGAGAAAAATTTGAAAGCAATAAGAGGCAATGGATATAATTTCGTCCCCAAAGGTGGGACGTTCCCTACCGAAACCATCACGCTTGTTGTGAGAAGCTCTGGTTTGTGAGAAGCATATACCCAAAACTGCCCCAAATGGGATAAATTTTTTACCACGGCTTGTTGATGCCATTCCATGATAGCATCCCAAGTTTCATGAATTTCAAACGAGTTTTGGATTTACTAGAATTTAAAAACCAGACATCTCAATGTTTTGCCAGCAATCAACATTACCCTGGTGTTTGAAATTCATTCCCATTTCTTGCATGGGACCTAAGCATGCACCCAAGGACACAGATTTGATTTTTCAACCAATTTGTATGCATTGGAGCATGTGCATGTAGTTCAAATTTGAATTATGCACATAAATGCATTGAAAACTCAGTTAATGCATAAAAATGTCCAAACGAACCCCGAAAAATCAAAAAAATTGACACAACACTCCTGTTGTTCTATGTTGACACAAGAAAAAATTTGGAAGCAATAAGAGGCAATGGACATTGTTTCGTCCCCAAAGGTGGGACGTTCCCTACCGGAACCATCATGCTTGTTGTGAGAAGCTCTGGTTTGTGAGAAGCATATACCCAAACCTGCCCCAAATGGGACAAAAAATTCACCACGGCATGTTGATGCCGCTCCATGATAGCATGCCAAGTTTCATGAATTTCAAACGAGTTTTGGATTTACTAAGATTTAAAAAATCAGGTATCTCAATGTTTGCGGCCGAGTGACGGTGGAAGGGTTTTTGACATTCATTCCTATTTCTTGCATGGGACCTAAGAAGGCAACCAAGGACACATATTTGAATTTTCAACTAATTTATATGCATTAGAGCATGTGCTTGTAGTTCAAATTTGAAATATGGACATTAATGCATAGAAAGCTCAGTTAATGTATAAAAATGTCGAAGCGAACGTCGAAAAAGCCCAAAAAATTGACACATCACTCCTGTTGTTCTATGTTGACACTAGGAAAATAATTGAAATCAATAAGAGGCAACGGATATCGTTTTGTCGAGAAAGGTGAAATGTTCCCTATCGAAACCATCACACTTTCTATGAGAAGCTCTAGTTTATGAGAAGCTTATACCCAAACCTGCCCCAAATGGGGCAAAAAATTTACCACGACATATTGATGCCGCTCCATGATAGCATGCCAAGTTTCATGAATTTCGAACGAATTTTGGATTTACTAGAATTATAAAAGCAAGTACATCGATGTTTGCCGGAGAGCCACGATGTTGTGGTGTTCGAATTTCATCCCCATTTCTTGCATGGGAGATAAACATAAACCCATGGACACATATATGATTTTACAACCTAATTTGGTTCACCGGACCATGTGCATGTAGTTTAATATTGAACTGTGCACCTGAAATGGCTTGAAAACCAATTTAATGTATAAAATGTTCAAACGAACCCTGAATAATTCCAATTATTTTATGACACACATATAGTTGCATGTTCACTACAAATAAAAGGTCTAGGAATTCGAACACTGTCCATTTCCGCTGTGACCCAATTATGTAATTCAAATCAAGATGAAAAATCAAGTAGATCGCACACAGTTTAGAAGGTGAGATGCAGCACAAAATATCCCGGACCACCATCGGTGTATAATACGCCTATGGCTTACGTGAGAAGGTGCGTTGGCTACAGTCCATAGCCGACGTCTCAAGCACACTAGCTCGCTCCCCAAATATCATTTCACTATCCAATCGTCGCCGGTGAAAGATGGGCACGTGGAACCGTGTCGTGAGGGCAACTTCGGTGGCCCACTCCTGCGAGAGCGCGGCCGCAGCCGCCATGCGCATGCTAATAAGGTGCATGAGCGCGGCCGCAATCTGCGACCGGGCGGCCATGGCAGCCCAAACAGCCGTTGTTGCTTCTCAGGTGGCGGCAGCAACATCTGGCTAAGATACAACTACTGGCAAGAGCGGCACAGTAGCTGTCCGTTCCGCAACGGCGGCCTTAGCCCTGATGGAGGCTGCCCACGACCATGTCAAGGCCTCCCACGCCTGATAACCCACAAGTATAGGGGATCAATTGTAGCCTCTTTCGATAAGTAAGAGTGTTGAACCCAAGGAGGAGCTAAAGGTAGAACAAATATTCCCCCAAGTTCTATCGACCACCGATACAACTCTACGCACGCTTGACGTTCGCTTTACCTAGAACAAGTATAAAACTAGAAGTACTTTGTAGGTGTTTTTGGATAGGTTTGCAAGATAATAAAGAGCACGTAAATAAAAAGTAGGGGCTGTTTATATGAAGACACAACTAAGTTAATTTTACTAGGGAGCTTTTTGTCACACAAGAAGTTATTTCTGCCTACGCAATCGATAACTAGACCGGTAATCATTATTGCAATTTTATTTGAGGGAGAGGCATAAGTTAACATACTTTCTCTTCTTGGATCATATGCACTTATGATTGGAACTCTAGCAAGCATCCACAACTACTAAAGATCATTAAGGTAAAACCCAACCATAGCATTATAAGGTATCAAGTCCTCTCTATTCCCATACGCAAACAACCTACTTACTCGGGGGCTGTGTTTCTATCACTCATGCCACCCACCATAAGCAAATCATGAACATATTGCAAGCCCTACAGCGGGGATCCCTCACGCTTGCGCGACATGGAGAGCACCATAGGACAACACCAATAATAAAACATGCAACTCAAACTAATCATGATCATCAATTAACCCATAGGACAAAACGGATCTACTCAAACATCATAGGATAGCCATACATCATTGGGAAATAATATATAGCATTGAGCACCATGTTTAAGTAGAGATTACAGCGGGTAAAAGAGGGGTTACACCGCTGCATAGAGGGGGGAAGAGTTGGTGATGATGGCGGTGAAGTTACTGGTGTAGATTGTGGTGATGATGATGGCCCCGGCGGTGTTCCAGCACCACCAGAAGAGAGGGGGAGAGAGCTTATTCTTTGAACTTGACCTTCCCCCTCGATGGGAGAATGGTTTCCCCTCTGGTCCATGGTCTCCATGGCATGGGGGGGGGGGGGGGGGGGGGCGAGAGCCCCTCCGAGATTGGATCTGTCTCTCTGTCTCTCTCTGTTTCTGTGTTCCCTCATTCTGCCATTTCACTGTTTCTTAAATTCCTGAAGATTCGTAACTCCGATTGGGCTGAATTTTGGAGACGATCTCTATCCAGATATTTGCTATCTTGCGGAGAAAGAAGGGCATCAACTGCCTTACGGGGTGGCCACGAGGGCCCAGGGCGCGCCTGACCCCTAGGGTGCGCCCCCTGCCTCGTGCCCCCCTCGGGCATCCTCTCGCGTTGGTTCTTCTTCCCAAAAATCACATATATTCCAAAAAAATCCCCGTCAGTTTTTATCCCGTTTGGACTCTGTTTGATATCGATTTTCCGTGAAACAAAAAACATGCAACAAATAGGAACTGGCACTGGGCACTGGATCAGTATGTTAGTCCCAAAAATAGTATAAGAATTTGCCAAAATATATGAAAGTTGTATAATATTGGCATGGAACAATCAAAAATTATAGATACGACAGAGACGTATCAGCATCCCCAAGTTTAATTCCTGCTCGTCCTCGAGTAGGTAAGTGATAAAAAAGATAATCTTTGATGTGGAATGCTACCTAGCATAATCTTGATCATGTAATCTAATCATGGCATGAATATTAAGACACGAGTGATTCAAAGCAATAGTCTATAGTTTGACATTAAGACAATAATACTTCAAGCGTACTAATAAAGCAATCATGTCCTCTCAAAATAACATAGCCAAAGAAAGCTCATCCCTACAAAATAACAAAGTTTGGCCATGCTTCATTTTCGTCACACAAAATGCTCCCATCTTGCACAACCCCGATGACAAGCCAAGCAATTGGTTCATACTTTTTAACACACTTCAGCCTTTTCAACCCTCATGCAATATATGAGCGTGAGCCATGGACATAGCACTATAGGTGGAATAGAATATGATGGTGGAGTTTGTGTGGAGAAGAGAAAAAAGGAGAAAGTCTCACATCGACGCGGCTAATCAATGGGCTATGGAGATGCCCATCAATTGATGTCAATGTGAGGAGTAGGGATTGCCACGCAACGGATGCACTAGAGCTATAAGTATATGAAAGCTCAAACTGAAACTAAGTGGGTGTGCATCCAACTTGCTTGCTCATGAAGAGCTCGGGCATTTGAGGAAGCCCATCATCAAAATATACAAGCCAAGTTCTATAATGAAAATTCTCACTAGTATATGAAAGTGATAACTCAATGAGACTCTCTATATGAAGAACATGGTGCTACTTTGAAGCACAAGTGTGGTAAAAGTATAGTAACATTTTCCCTTCTCTCTTTTTCTCTCATTTTTTTGTTTTTTATCTTTTTTTGGTGGGCTTCTTTGGCCTCTTTTTTTATTTGGGCTTCTTTGGCCTCTTTTATTTTGATAACCTCACATGGGACAATGTTCTAATAATGATGATCATCACACTTTTATTTACTTACAACTCAATATTAAAACTCGATACTAGAACAAAGATATGACTCTATATGAATGCCTCAAGCGGTGTATCGGGATGTGCAATGATCTGGTGTAGCAATGACATCAAAAAACGGACAAGCCATGAAAACATCATGCTAGCTATCTTACGATCATGCAAAGCAATATGACAATAAATGCTCAAGTCATGTATATGATGATGATGGAAGTTGCATGGCAATATATCTCGGAATGGCTATGGAAATGCCATGATAGGTAGGTACGGTGGCTGTTTTGAGGAAAATATAAGGAGGCTTATGTGTGATAGAGCATATCGTATCATGAGGTTTGGATGCACCGGCGAAGTTTGCACCAACTCTCGAGGTGAGAAAGGGCAATACATGGTATCGAAGAGGCTAGCGATGATGGAAGGGTGAGAGTGCGTATAATCCATGGACTCAACATTAGGCATAAAGAACTCACATACTTATTGCAAAAGTCTATTAGCTATCGAAACAAAGTACCACACGCATGCTCCTAGGGGGATAGATTGGTAGGAAAAGACCATCGCTCGTCCCCTACTGCCACTCATAAGGAAGACAATCAATAAATAAATCATGCTCCGACTTCATCACATAACGGTTCACCATACGTGCATGCTACGGGAATCACAAACTTCAACATAAGTATTTCTACAATCCACAACTACCCACTAGCATGACTCTAATATCACCATCTTTATATCGCAAAACTATTGCAAGGAATCAAACATATCATATTCAGTGATCTACAAGTTTTACGTAGGATTTTATGACTAACCATGTGAATGACCAATTCCTGACATCTCTCTAAATAGATATAAGTGAAGCAAGAGAGTTTAATTCTTTCTACAAAAGATATGCCCACGCTCTAACAAATATAAGTGAAGCAAAAGAGCATTCTACAAATGGCGGTTTTCTATGTGAAGAGAAATAGGCAATCCAAACTTCAAAAGATATAAGTGAAGCACATGAAGCATTCTATAAAGCAATACTCAAAAGATATAAGTGAAGTGCAATGGGCATTCTATAAATCAACCAAGGACTATCTCATACCAGCATGGTGCATCAAAGAAAAGTGAAAACTAAATGCAAAAGACGCTCCAAGATTTACGCATATCATGTGACGAATAGAAATATAGCTCTAAGTGAAATTACCGATGATCGTTAGAAGAAAGAGGGGATGCCTTCCGGGGCATCCCCAAGCTTGGTTGCTTGGGAGTCCTTGAATATTTCCTTGGGGTGCCTCGGGCTTCCCCAAGCTTAGGCTCTTTCCACTCCTTATTCCTTCATCCGTCGTGATCTCTCCCAAAACTTGAAAACTTCAATCACACAAAACTTAACAGAAAGTTCGGTAAGATCCGTTAGTATAATAAAGCAAATCACTACTCTAAGTACTGTTGCAAACCAATTCATATTTTGTTTTTGCATTGTAGCTACTTTAATATAACTTTTCTATGGCTTACTCCACTGATAGAAATTGATAGTTTCATCAAAACAAGCAAACTATGCATCAAAAACAGAATATGTCTTAAACAGGATAGTCTGTAGTAATCTGAACATTCACCATACTTCTGGTACTCCAAAAATCCTGAAATAATTAGGAAAATAAAAAATTTGTATAGAAAGACAGTGCAAAAAGTTTCAGAACTGTTTGATCTTCCAGTGAAAAATGTAAAATCGCGCACTATAGCCAAAGTTTTTGTTCTGCACCGCACAAACCAACAAGCAATGTAAACATCCTAAAGGAAAATCTTAGCACATTATTTTTATAATACAATGGAAATGTACAAGGGGATAATTATTTTTGTTGAAAATTTTTGGGTTCCCCTCTTTATTTTTTTAAACTATATAAAAGCACTCAACAGAAATAAATGACTATCTAAAACTTCCAGGTTGTCTCCCTAGCAGCGCTTTCTTTAAAGCCATTAAGCTAGGCATAGAGTGCTCAAGTAATGAATCCACCCGGATCCCAAGGTATATCAAAGCCAATTTGAATCAACAATGATTTGTAATTTAGTAGTGAGCACAAAGTAACATATATCATGTAAGACGAATTCTAACTCTCTTCCTATGCATCAGCATGTCATAAAAGAACAATTCATGCACACATAGTAAAGGCCAATGCATAGTATAAACAGTTTCTTGCAATTTTATCATATTGGAAACTTGGAGAGGCGGAGATGTAGTTCCTCTCTCATAATAATTGCAAGTAGGAGCAGCAAGCACATGCATATTATATCTATCAAAATCATCATGTGTAGCGGTAAAATGCAACCCACCAGCTTAATCCTTAATAAGAGCAAACTTCTCCGATATAGTGTAGTTTGGAGAATTCAAAAAGATAATAGGACTATTATGTGTGGGTGAAATAGCAACAATTTCATGTTTAACATAAGGAACTATAGCAATTTCATCACCATAAGCATCATTCATATTGGCATCATGGCCACAAGCATAGAAAGCATCAAGTTCATCAAAAAGGGGTAGTTCAAAAGAATCAACGGGATCAAAACAATCATCATAGCAATCATCCTTCGGTAAGAATGAAGGGACATTAAATAATGCATGAGTTGGAGAGTTACTCTCATTAGAAGGTGGGCACGGGTAGCTAATCCGCTCTTCCTCCTTTTGTTCTTCGCTCTCCTCATCATCTTTTTCATCCAACGAGCTCACAGTTTCATCAATTTCTTCTTCCATAGACTCCTGCAAAATATTAGTCTCTTCTTGGACAGTGGAGATGTCCTCAATATATGGTTTAACATAGGCGTTACAAGCATAATTATCATAACAATATTTAAGTATGGCAAACTTTTCAGATTTGTAAAGAGTAGCATCATACTTTCCAATCAAAGAAGCAATTTCATAAGCACGCTTAAAAGCAACAAATTCTTCAATTTGTTGAACATCATCGTAATTATAAACACCCTTAGCATACGAAGATACGATTCCATTATCACTAAACTCACATTGGTAGGGAAGGTGCTTCTTAGGGTCTTTAGAACAACAAGTAAAATCATATATTTCACATAAATTCCAAGCATAGCATTGCAAACGATGAATTTGATCCAGTAAAAGTTTCCCTTTTTGAGATAAGTGGTGTCGCACATAACAAGCATGCTCATCTAAAGATTTTCCCTCAACTAAGCTAGTTGCGGTTTCAGCATGAGCACATATGGATCGAAGTGATCCAAGTAAAAAGCTTCAGGAGTGTGATAGAGTTTGAGTGGTTCTTCAACCATTTGTTCAGTAGGTACCACTAATTTTTTGGTATTTTGCGTTTCCTACCCATAAATAAAGATAGAAAACAAGAGCACAAAATAAAAACTACTTAGTGATAAAGTAAACAAGCACACACGAGAATATTCACCCCACACTATAACTCCCCCGCAACGGCGCCAGAAAAAGGTCTTGATAACCCACAAGTATAGGGGATCAATTGTAGCCTCTTTTGATAAGTAAGAGTGTCGAACCCAACAAGGAGCTAAAGGTAGAAAAAATATTCTCTTAAGTTCTATCGACCACTGATACAACTCTACGCACGCTTGACGTTCGCTTTACCTAGAACAGGTATAAAACTAGAAGTACTTTGTAGGTGTTTTTGGATAGGTTTGGAAGATAATAAAGAGCGCGTAAATAAAAGGTAGGGGCTGTTTTGATGAAGACACAACTAAGTTAATTTTAGTAGGGAGCTTTTTGTCATACAAGGAGTTATTTATCCCTAGGCAATAGATAACTAGACCGGTAATCATTATTGCAATTTTATTTGAGGGAGAGGTATAAGCTAACATACTTTTTCTTCTTGGATCATGTGCACTTATCATTGGAACTCTAGCAAGAATCCGCAACTACTAAAGATCATTAAGGTAAAACCCAACCATAGCATTATAAGGCATCAAGTCCTCTCTATTCCCATACGCAAACAACCTACTTACTCGGGGTCTGTGTTTCTATCACTCACGCCACCCACCATAAGCAAATCATGAACATATTGCAAACCCTACAGCGGGGATCCCTCACGCTTGAGCGACACAGCGAGCACCATAGGACAGCACCAATAATAAAACATGCAACTAAAACCAATCACGATCATCAATTAACCCATAGGACAAAACAGATCTACTCATACATCATATGATAGCCATACATCATTGGGAAATAATATATAGCATTGTGCACCATGTTGAAGTAGATATTACAGCGGGTAAAAGAGGGGTTACACCGCTGCATAGAGGGGGGAAGAGTTGGTGATGTTGGCGGTGAAGTTGTTGGTGTAGATTGTAGTGATGATGATGGCCCCGACGGTGTTCTAGCGCCAGCGGAAGAGAGGGGGGGAGAGTCCCCCCCCCTTCTTCTTCTTCTTCTTCCTTGACCTTCCCCCTAGATGGGAGAAGGGTTTCCCTGTGGTCCATGCTCTCCATCGCTTGGGAGGGGCGAGAGCCCCTCAGAGATTGGATCTGTCTCTCTGTCTCTCTCTGTTTCTGCGTTCCCTGATTCTGCCCTTTCACTGTTTCTTAAATTCCTGGAGATCTGTAACTCCGATTAGGCTGAATTTTGGACACGATCTCTATCCAGATATTAGCTTTCTTGCAGCGAAAGAAGGGCACAAACCTCCTTACGAGGTGGCCACAAGGGCCCAGGGTGCCCCTGACCCCCTGGGGCGCGCCCCCTGCCTCGGGGCATCCTCGGGCATCTTCTCGCGTTGATTCTTCTTACCAAAAATCACATATATTCCAAAAAATCTCCGTCAGTTTTTATCCCGTTTGGACTCCGTTTGATATGGATTTTCTCCGAAACAAAAAAACATGCAACAAACAGGAAGTGGCACTGGGCACTGGATGAATATGTTAGTCCCAAAAATGGTATAAAAAGTTGCCAAAAGTATATGAAAGTTCTATAATATTGGCATGGAATAATCAAAAATTATAGATACGACGGCGATGTACCAACGCCCACCTCCTGGCGGTCACCACACAAATCGAACGAAGCTTCTCCGACAACGGTCGTCAACCCATGGCCGAAGAGCTGGCAATCACCGATAGCGTTCGAGCAGCCGTCCGTTCCTCCGCCGCATACCTTGCGACGACGGAGCCCGTCCAAGCCCAAATCGCGTGCGCCCATGCCCATCTCATGGCGGCCTCTTCCAAAGAGATGGATGACGCGGATGGCGAGATGCTTGCCCAGTATGGTGTGATGGATGCCATGGAGTCCCTTCCCCAGGAGACCGTCGGGCACGAGCTGGACATGGAGGCGGCGGTGGAGATCGACGAGCACTAGCCGTATTAGTACTCTTTGTTTTCTTAATTAATAGTGTCGATATTTAATTTGATAGAGTAATATTTAGATCAACTAGCTCTATTTAATTGCTAAACTTGCTCGATTAAGAAGTCTGGGTGTGCTGTAGTCTCCTTTGTGTACACAAGTTATGCAATGACGTGGATGACCACTGTAACCATGGAAATTCGAACCAAAATTTTTGATGTTCAAACTCATCACACACAGGTTAAGCTATCTGAATCGTTTGTTATGTTCACATATCATACACAGTTCTGAATAAGGGACCATGTCTAAAGACACTTTGCACGCCAGTTTTTTCGCTGAAGCGTTTCCAAATTTTCGGCTTCCACGGAAATATCTACCTCCCCGCCCCTTCCCCCTTACCAAAAGCCACATTTCCCATGTTTTCGTCTTCCTTTCCAAGTTGAAACCTTCACTCCTTGCTTGCAGCGCCGCCTCCTCGTCGGCGACCCTCCTTCACGCTGCTCGGCCTCACCTATCCAGGCATGTAATCCACACCTGACCGCCATCCTCCTCCTCCTTCCACATCCCACATGACCCGACCACCGGCGCGAGCGCGACACCTTCCACCCAAATCACTGAACCCTCCACCAAATAAGCGTCGGCCTAAGCCATGGTGCATGCAGTATAGCTAGGATCTCAAGGAGCATTTAACAGCGGAGAAGCAAATCACGGCCACACGCGCGGATGAGGTCGCGATGGCTGCCATTCGTGCCGACCCCCAGATCTTGGAGGAGCACCTCATTGTCGAGGCCGCCGTTGACGCCTCGCACACCGGCGCCGCGATGCGGTTGGCTGCGTTAAACAACAGTTCATGGCATTTTCTCGAGGCCGCCGTCGGTGCCTTCAACAAAGACTACGAGGTGTTTCTTAGCGTGCACGTGCTTACCTCATCTCGACAGCCAGCAGGTTGGTGCCCGGAGCGGCTCAGGCAACTCACCACTACAACGAGGGCACCCACGATGCGGAGGACTCACCCTCTTCCATGTCCAAGGAGCCAATCGTCATCGATATCTCCAACAATGAGGAGTAGCTTGTCTTATTAGGTCACTATAAGGACCCATGTTCAGTTTGCTAGCTACTGCCTTTCCTTAACAAATTCTAGTGAATTGTGCTATCTACTTTTAACATGCAATCTTCTGCTATAGTGTATATGTTTTATATGTCGTGCAATGTGGTGTTCAGTTAACTACTTGGTTCAATTATGCAAATGTGATGTTCAATTCTTCAGGCTGCAATATTTCCAAGTTGTTAAGCATGCTTGGTTTGGTTAACTGTCTGATCTTCTATTACGAGTATGTTATATTGTGCAATGTGGTGCTCAGTTAATGTTTGGTTCATTTGTTTTGGTGTTTAGTTAACTGCTTGGTTGAATTCTACAATGCGGTGTTCAATTGTTGTGGCTGCATTCTGTTATTGTATACCATGTAAGTAATAAATCGAATTTGGTTGTACTAAATACATGAGAAACAAATACAATTGCCCTATTTCCAAGTTGTTAAGCATGCTTGGCTTGGTTAACTATCTGATCTTCTATTAGGAGTATGTTATATTGTGCAATGTGGTGCTCAGTTAAAGTTTGGTTCATTTGTTGTGGTGTTTAGTTAACTGCTTGGTTCAATTCTGCAATGCGATGTTCAATTCTTGTGGCTGCATTCTGTTATTGTATACCATGTGAGGAATAAATCGAATTTGGCTGCACTTAGTACATGAGAAACATATACAAGTGCTATATTTCCTAGTTCTTAATCATGCTTGGTTTGGATAAATGGGTTTTCCATGTGGCTTGAATTAATCTGATGAATCTGCAATGTGCTTCTTTTTCATCAACATATTTTACTGATAGCATGCTTACCCTTACTTAACCTGATGACTAACTACCTTATATGTGTTGCAGGGAAACAATGGGAAGCACTAAGGTTTACAATCGAGGTTAGCACGTGCATGGTCTGTTGTCTAATAGCACATTATTGTGCAATTGCAAGAACCATTCTAATATTTTGGTTTTTAACAATTTGGTCTTCCACATGTAGGTCCTGTTTTCAAAGGTTTTAACCCACTGTTTGACCCCTTTTGCATATGGGGAAATGAGTTGTCCATGAATATCAATGAAATCAAGAAACTCAAAAAGATTGCTAGGATAAAGAAATTAGCGACAAAAAACAACAAGATCCTTGTCTACATAATGAGGAAGACATCAGTTCACTACAAGATGGTACTAACTATTATACCTTGCCTTTTTTATTCCTTTGCCCCATTTCCAATATAGAGAAGATATTTATGCACATCCTTGTTTTCAGGACTTTCCAAAGTAGTTCACTGATGATTACCTCTCAAACTACCTCGATGGTCAGGAGGCGAGGAAGGTTTTCATACAACACCCACGGTTCAATATTGAAGTGTTCCTGAAGAGGACAAAGGACAGACATTCAATCATCCACAGGCACTGGCGTAAAGTTGCAAAGACCTTCAACATGAATGAAGGCTCAATATTCGCCTTCCACTTCAGTAGTTTTCCAGATGAGATGCATCTATCTATATACCGTCTATAATGCTAATTCGAAAGGTTCTATATGTTGCATGTGAAACTTGGAGCTGGTGCAGTTGTGTAATGGGGTAGCTGAGTGCTGAAGATATATCATGTTGTACTCTGATGTATTTCAATTAGGAAATTCTGCTTCCTTAATATGGAAATGAAATATATTATGTGCTTAATATGGAAATTAAATATATTATGTGCTTAATATGAATGTCAATTATAATAATAAATGGATTATTAATAATAGAGCAATTAGCCTGCTAATGGCGAATTAGCCTGCTAACTGGGTTTTGCTATTGCAAACGGTTGTTGAAAAAATATCGCGGGCGATGACCTCAAGCAACGCACACAGTGTTTAGGAATAAACCGTGTTGGATCAATGAACAATCACACATGAATTTCTCTTGAAAACTGTTTGCGTTAGGACACCTTGCGCAAACGTTTACCACATAAAAACCGTGTGTGATGGACAGCCTTTGCCACACAGTTTCTTCTACGGACCATGTGTGTGATACATTCAATAACGCAAACGATTTAATGGGAAAAATGATGTATGATGTACCTGTGAACGGAAACGTTTTCCTTGGAGCGACTGCGTGGGATGTACATACGAACGGAAAAGTTTAGCGTGGACTGACTGTGTGGGGTGTACTTGCGACCGGAAACAATTTCACCATATAATTGTAGTTTTGAGCTCTACTATACGTAATTCCATATTTGAGCACTCGCCGGTCGCACACAACCTCATTTTGCCGAGCATGTGTGCCAGGAGGGCATATCCCCAACGGTTTCTGGGTTGTGTGGAAGGACCCCCCCCTATCGCCCACACTCACTAGGCGATGGTTCCAAATGCCGTCGCGAAAGGGGTTAAAAACTGTTTGTATAGGACCGACGCGTACCAGTGAAACTGACTCTGTGCAACCCTAGGCACCTTTGGTGTCTATATAAACCGGAGGGTTTAATCCGTAGAGGCTAAGACAAATCATACAGGCTAGACATCTAGGGATTAGCCATTACGATCTCGAGGTAGATCAACTCTTGTAACCCCTATACTCATCAAAGCCAATCAAGCAGGAAGTAGGGTATTACCTCCATCAAGAGGGCCCGAACTTGGGTAAACATCTCATCCCCCGCCTCCTGTTACCTTCAATCCTAAGACACACATTTCAGGACCCCCTACCTGATATCTACCGGTTTTGACACTGACAGCCACCTATGTCTTGCTTAGATCTGGAGAGCATGAGAGAGTGAAAGAGAGGAACCCTAGTAAAGCAAGCGCTAAGGCTCCTGCTTATATATATAGTGGAGTGATTTTGTTGTACCAGCTTCAAAAAAATGCGTTCATACGTGTACCCGCAAGTGGGTGTGACAGAATTAGTGCACGCGTGCACCGCTTCTCTTCATGAGAGTACAATATACTATGCCCAAAGAACGTTCGCCACAAGAGTAATAGTATAACTATGTGACGTGTGAGTTAAAATAAAAGGTGCGCGACATATTTTGTTTTTTAGAAGTTCCGAGGGTAGGGTGTGAACAGCACATATGTGTGTGACGTCTACCTATAGATAGACGACGGGTGCGAGAGGACTCGGGAGAGTCGTGAGTCGTGAGGGTGCGTGTGTGCATGAGAGAGAGGGAGCACGTATCAATGCAATGCATGTGTCCGTAAATCATACTCCCTCCGTCCCACAATTCTTGATTTATCTAGATACGGATGTATCTAACACTAAAATGTGAATAAATACATCCGTATATAGACGAATCAAAGTTAAGAATTTTGGGACAGAGGGAGTATCTGACAAACGTTCGCCACAAGCCGTTTCCCGACAAACGCCGTAAGAACCGTTAGATCAACATCCGACAGTGTCAGTTTTGCCATGTCATTTAACAGAACAACCACTCCTCCGACACACAAATCTTCCACATGAGTGTTAGCAACTGTCGTATGCTACTCCCTCCGTTCCAAAATGCAGTGCATATAGCTTTATTGAAAATTCGAACCTCGCAAACTTTTACCGAGTTTTCGTGTACGAAAATGTACATATAGAATACCCAGTATATATCATTTCATTCATCTTCGAGAGGTAACTATAAAGATGGGGGAGGAGTCTACAAAGAAAGACTGTCGTATCACCTGCAACAATTTCAACCATCCTTTGGTGTGAAGGAATATCATAGGAACTCTATATGATATGATTTTTATACGATTTTTCCTTTAGAGCCAATTGGTTCGTAGGAATAGATTCATATACTCCACATTTCAAAGGAAAATAAACATGATATCATTTTTATAGCTTTAGAGCCACTTGGTTCATATGAATGGATTCCTATACACCCACAATTTCAAAGGAAAAAAACATTAACGTATATTCAATAGAAAAGTTCCTATGATGTGAACCAAATGACATCTCTTTTCTAATCCCTCCTCATAGGAATTGAGAAACATGTCATCTCTAGATTCAATAGAAAAGTTCCTATGATGTGAACCAAATGACATCTCTTTTCCAATCCCTACTCATAGGAATTGAGATGCTCCATGTCATCTCTTTCCCTACAACTTCCATGTATACATCTTCTATTCCTAAATAGCTAGTACAACCCACTAGTAGTTTTTTTCCTAGACATGCAACTATGGCACAAGAACATATCATGCATGCACGTCATAAATCACATTTTTTTGTACTCTATGCATGCAAGCACCACATCATCAATTCGTGCATGTTACTCAGAAGTTATTTCTTGCATTAGATTTTGTATTGACAATGTGTGTGTTGGTCACATGCACACATATGTAGTTCACATTCACATTTTTGTTAGAAATGTCATTCTTTTAACTGCAATTCATTTTTTCTCTTTGTACTCCCTCCGTCTAGGTGTGTAGGTCATCTTCCAAAAACCAAAATAATCCCAAAACACTTTGGCACGGTACATTAACTCCCTCCTCGTTTCTTGTTTCGTGACATATCGACCAATAAGAGATGTGGGCCGTGCATGCTTTCATTGGCTTGAGACTTCAAACATGACATGGAGTGGTTAATTCATTGCATGGAATGCTGTTAACTAGCAAAAAAAAACCTAAGAGACTTATACAACTAGATGGAGGGAGTATTACATTTTCATTTTAAGCATACATTCACTTCCCATTAGTTATAGATGTTTTTGGAGGAACTTTTATGAATTATTTTGTGTAGAGTAGCAAATTTCACGCGGCCGTGGGTATATCAAAATGCAGGGCCCATGCATCATTTCCTTTCGGTCGAACCTACGTCCACAATTTTTTGTACGTATATCTCCACTGGTCCCCGAACCCAAAATGTTGCCTCATTCCTGTAAAACCAAGCAGCCCACACATATTAAGGCGTCGACTCGAAGTCAATCCCTCTCCCGTTTACTATGACGTGGCCCCGCACGCCGTAGTACTCCTACAAACCCTACCGCCGCACACATCATCAGTTTTCTTCAAGAGGACGAGGGAGAAGCGGATTTTTAGTGGAGGCTCCTACCCTAGGGTGCCCTAGGTAGCTGCCAAAGGTTGAAATGATGGTTGCTTCGTCCGTCCAGCTTAATGCGGGAAAGGTGGGGTTTTGTGATTTGACCCCTCGTCGCTCATTTACTACTACTACGGCGCTACGACCGAGGTGCCTCCAAGTCCAACTGCTGCTCCGAACTGTAATTTGGTGCACCACACGTGGAATAAGACGATGGATGAGCCACATGTTGGCCAAATGGGTCCTGTTAAGTGTGTCGCCATTTTGTGTGCGGACTGACCCTGCTTGAGTTGCTACCCCAACATGACAGGAGCAGACCGCCACTTGGTTTTGCTCCTTGGTGAATCCCAACTATATTGATCTAAAAAGATACTACTCCCTCCATCTCGGTTTATAGGGCGTGCATGTAGTTTTAGGTCATCCATTTGACCAACTAAATATGAGTTACTATGCCACAGAAAGTATATCATTGGATTCTTAAGAGAATGTAGTTTCTAAACATATACTCTATTCATCACATATATAGCCAGTTAAATTCTCAACCTACAATGATGTGCATGCCCTATAAACCGATACAGAGGAAGTAGTAAAAATGAGGTGATTTTACCGAGTGGTGGGCGGGGGAGCAAGGCTTGTCATGCGGTCCCACGTGTCATGATGTACCAAGGCGATGCGCGTCCCTCTTGAGGGAAAACAATGGCAGAAACAATACATGGGTTTCTTGAAGGAGATGATGGCGAAGAGGATTCAGCGAAGTGTGAAATAATGGTTGCTTCGTCCATCTGGAAAGGTGCGGCATTGTGATTTGACGTCTCATTGCTCACTACTACTACTGGGGCGGTACAACTGGGTGATGCGGCTTGAAGCTATGTTGGTATTTCCCCAAAGAGGAAGGGATGATGCAACACAGCGACGGTAGGTATTTCCCTCAGTGATCAAACCTTGGTTATCGAACCAGTAGGAGAACCAAGCAACAACACGTAAGCGGCACGGTTGTCAATCCCTTCCGGGTAACGGCGCCAGAAATTGGCAAATAGACGTGAATAAATTGTAGTAGATTGATAGATCGAAAGCCAAATAAAATAAATAAGAACAAATTGCAGAAAGGTATTTTGTATTTTTTGTTTAATAGATCTGAAAATAAAAGGCAAATAAAATAGACCGTGAAGGCAAATATATTAAAGAAGAGACCCGGGGGCCGTAGGTTTCACTAGTGGCTTCTCTTGAAAAAATAGCAAACGTTGGGTAAACAAATTACTGTTGGGCAATTGATAGAACTTCAAATAAATTAACATGACAATATCCAGGCAATGATCATTATATAGGCATCACGTCCAAGATTAGTAGACCGACTCCTGCCTCCATATGCTACTATTACTCCACACATCGACCGCTATCTAGCATGCATCTAGCGTATTAAGTTCATGGGGAAACAGAGTAATGCAATAAGAACAATGACATGATGTAGAAAAGATCTATCTATGTAGAGATAAACCCCATCATTTTATCCTTAGTAGCAACGATGCATACGTGTCTGTTCCCCTTCTGTCACTGGGATCAAGCACCGTAAGATCGAACCCACTACAAAGCACCTCTTCCCATTGCAAGATAAATAGATCAAGTTGGCCAAACAGAACCCAATTATTGGAGAAGAGATACGTGGCTATAAGCAATCATGCATATAAGAGATCAAAGAAGATTCAAATAACTTTCATGGATAAAAATATATATCTGATCATAAACTCAAACTTCATCCGATCCCGACAAACACAACGCAAAAAGAGTTACATCATATGGATCTCCAAGAGACCATTTTATTGAGAATCTGTAGCGACCTGAACCGAATGGATCAAGTCTTTATGCTTAAGTGTGACCCCTGGATCGGTATGCTGACACACACAATAATCGAGGATTTATAACAGAGGTAAACCGCATGTATAAAGTAACATGAAAACTATTACCTCAATCCAAATAGCAGAAGTAACAACAAGGTTGTGGATTCCCATCAACACCAACGACAAAGTTGAGTGTAGAAATCGTAACCCTAACATATCACTTACTCGTCGTAAGAATCCTGCAACATGAGACATTGCAGCCACAAAGGGTCAGTACATTGAATGTACTGGCAAATTCATACCATAGGATAATGATGAATAATAGCTATCACTACATGCATATATGGCCGGTGGAAAGCTCTAAGTTTCTTTTTGCATAAAGCCAATAATTCCCTACAACAAAGGAATATATTTTATTTAACTACAAATTTTGTTGAAAACATTGAGAATGGTAAATCCCCATCTCAATCCCAATTAAAAGTTAACAGCCCAACAAATTAATTAAGTAGAGTGATGAGATCAACATGATAATCCAAGAACTAGATACTCAAAATGTCCATAACCGGGGAAACGACTAATCATGATTAGTTTGTACACTCTGCAGAGGTTTGCGCACTTTTCCCCATAAGACTCGATCGCCTCTGTTGTATTTCTTGCACTGCATGGTGTAAGAGAAAACGAATGACCGAGACACAGTCTTTCCGCAGAGGTCCCCTTAACCGCTATATAGGCCGGTACACCTACAATCCCCTACATCTGCTAGCCCATCATGGAAAGGTTCCCCACAACTTACTCAACTATGCTAGAGCCCATAATGGCTTGTGGCTACACATGGAAGTTTCTAGCCTGAATAATCTTATGATCCCTTTAAGCCTGGGTGGCGAACCACAGGATGATCACATGGATTCCCCGGGATCTCCTAGGACAACACTGGTATGTCCCCAGGTGTCCGGGCAAGTCCACTGGTATATCCCCAGGGTGCCCCAACGAATCCACCCAGATGTGCATTAAAGTAACCACCTTAAGTTAACCATTAATTAATAATCTCACATCTGTCATGGATACACTCAAACCCAATCCACGTCTACGAGCATAGCATAGTAGTATAAGCATAACGTAGAAGTAACTCCCAAGGGTTTGATAATAAAAGGGCAATAGGTTCTACCTCATCAACTACTTCCCAATACCCACATTTTATCAATCCTACTCATGCAATGTTTGAGGGTGAAACTGAGGCATAAAAACTAGGTATGAAAGGGATATGATCAAAGTGTGAACTTGCCTTGTACAGTTGACGAAGATGATTCGCACTCATAACTCTTGATAGATCTACTCATCACACTCCGATGAATCTATCGTAAGCAAGCAATAGTAACCACACATAAGCGATCACTCAAAAGATCGGAAAGAACGAAGAAGATAATTCAGAAAACATCAAAACCAAGCAAATAACTCGTGCAACATAAAACAATTTCTAACCGTACCAAAATTATGTAAATTTGGCCTTATCGGAAAGTTTAGGTCAAGAGCTTTGATTTTGCAAAAAGAATAAATTAAATCGGAGTTATAAAACTCAAGTTATGATGAAAAGAAGTTTGAATTCAAATCTATTTGAAATCAAATTTTAAGTTTTCAAAAACACGTTCAAGTTGATTATCTGGATAGAGGGGATCATAAAGAAGAAGTGGGCATTGGTTTCATTGGATTTGGACAAACGAGTAGAAAGTTGTAGTCGTTTGAAAACCAGGGGCTAATTTGTAAATAAAATTATTCACAGTTGGGTCCGTGGACAAAAATAAAAAGAAAAAGAAAAAAACTAAATAACGAACGTTCGCTACCGAACTCTAAAGAACAAAAAATGTTCGGTAAAGAGGCTAACTAATGATCATTCACTAAATAAATAGGCTGAAAAAGAAAAATCGGGTTTTTACAGAAAAACCAAAAAAACCGATCTAGGGTTCGGCGGTTTTACCGGTTTGGTGCGAAAAACTAACGACGGCTCCGGTGAGGCGGCAAGATCCAGCGGCACGGGGTTAGCGGCAACACGGGCAGCGGCTTCGTCCTCGGCGGCGGGGCAAGGCACGGGCGGCTCCGACGCACGGCGCGATAGCGGATCGGCGGAGGCGGCGCGGCTAAGCAGCGGCGGCGGAGTCCAGCGATGGCGGTGGCGGCGAGATGCGGGGAGGAGAGGAGAGCAGAGGAGAGGCGGCGGGGCTTTGACTTTTAAGGAGAGGAGGGGACCTTGGGTGTGTGGAGGAGAGGGCAAGGGAGGAGGAGTCCGGGCGGACTCAGCGGCGGTCGCCGGCGTGCGGCAGAGGGACTCCTGCCCGGGGTCGGTGATGAGCTTGGCTGGGTTGGGTCGCGTCCCGTTGGGCCGGTCCAGTTCGTCGGCGAGACTTCTCTTCCTTTTTTTAAACAAACAGTAAAATAAAATAAAATCGAATAAAATAAAAATATATTATAGGCATATAATATGTCAAAAATTTCAGAAAAAGATTTTCTTCAACATGAACATTTTTCTAACATCAAATAAAATCCACAAAAATTAATAAATCGAAGAGTGCTACTGGTCTAATAAAACCCAGTAAAAATCATTTTAAAAAACTAAAATAATTTCAAATTTATTTCTCTCCGATTTTCTATTGTAGGGAATCATGTTACCCTATTTTCCATATATTTAATTTTCGGAGAAAAATAATTTGAAGAAAAACCAAATAACTCCAAATTGAAAATAATCCCCAAAGGGACTCTAAATTTGATTCTTTGGAACTCCCAACTCATATTTCATATGTTTTGAAGAAGTCATTTTATCTTCTCTCATGAAAATCCGTGAGTTGCATAAAGTTTCGGAATTTGAAATATTTCCCAATGAAATTCAAATATTTTCAAAAACCCTTTTCATTTATTTAAATGGAAGAAGCCATGTCATCTTCTCTCTAGGGTTTTGTATTTGAGAAGAATTTGAATTTATGGAGATCCTTAAAGCAAAATGAAAGTTTGGGAAAGTCCTTTTATTCCCTCTCATTTAACTTTCAAAAAGTTTTCAAATTTCACTCCATCAATCACACAACAATCAAACAAACAAACAATCTATTTATTTAATATAACATTCCACAATTTAGGATTTTGGGATGTTACAAACCTACCCCCCTTAAAATGAATTTCGTTCTCGAGATTCGGAGGGGCTAGCAAGAAATAGGTTAGGGTTTGGGGGTCTTCTCAAAATCCATCGATCAACCCAGGGGGTCTGGGATGCTACCACCCTTAGAAGCATGGTTACTGTTCCATCAAAACTCATATACTTCATCCTTATTGTTGACGGTGTTGATCCTCTCAGATGTTCAGGATAATTTCTTCTCTGGGACCTTCCGGTAGTGGCTTAACCTTTTTCCTCAATTCTTGTGTCCGTTCATCTTGGTAAGGTTCTTCTGTGACTGGGTCTTCTTAGCTGACGGGTCTGGCGCCAATACTAAACAACTATCGATATCTCATGGTGGTAAACCATTTATGGTTTCTCCTGTAGGAAATGGGTCTGGGTCGAACCTCACCGTATATCCTACGATTGGCAATAGCTGCCTTGTACAAGGGGAAAAATTGTCATACCATTCTAAGGTTCAAACAAGGTTTTGATCGTCGTCTCTCTACTATGGGTAAGTCACTCAGCTTTACCATCCCGTACAGTAAGGCGAATAAAAAGAGTAAGTCAGTATGGTGATCAATCCATCCCGCACCCAAATCATTACCTTGTATATGGTTTAGCGAATCTCGCATTCTAAAACTCAGTCATCCTCACAAGCATTGCAGAATTTCTCTTGTCCATGAACTGCATTCGGAATAATCCATTGATTCTGCAAGCCAAACAAACATCTATCGTTTCTTCAAAACTCTCAGGTTTTTGCGTTACTCCTATGAAATCATCGGTGGGTAAGGTCATAATCTCTTCCAGGGTTTTTCCTTCAGGAAGAGTGTGCTTGCTTCTTTGCAGGTCCTGGGGCCTATGGGTTATGGCCCATCTCATCACTTGTATTGAACTCATCATCGGGGCAACTGATCCTTATTCCAACATCTAGCTTCCTAGCATACTTAATTCCATCCAATTGTACTGCCTCCCTTCCTTCTACTGGCACCAAAGTACTCATCATGGAGTTACAATTGCTCCATATTACCAACATTATACCTCCTTTATATCCAATAATACTTCATCCCTTCATATTCTTGGGATATCCCACATATCGAGACAAAACCCATACTTATTTTGTCCGAAATCCACTCCGTGGCATATCATTCTCCTTTCCATGGGTCAAGTGTCCTCACAGGGTACTACCACCCTTAAAATGCACAACTTCTTCCATAGACCACATTTCTCATATCCTCGAAAATGGTCAAAATCTCTCTTCATAGAGTAACTACTCATAAAATCCAAATCACTACCAATGATGCTCACTTCATTGATTCTCAAATGACTACAATCTCTTGCATTTCCATTACATGCCTCAACTTCTCAATATAAGAGAATTGTACCCACTACTACTACTACTACTACTACTACTACTACTACTACTACTACTACTACTACTACTATATTTCTTTTTCAACTCAACTATTTAGCACAAGCCTCATTCTCTTTGGGACAATCTCTGGCAAAGTGCCCTGCTTCATTACAACGAAAACATATTACTTCTGACAAGTCTCAAGGTTTTCTTTTTGGGCAACCGCTGAAGTAGTGTCCCGACTCCTTGCACCTAAAACAGGTGATATGACTCAGGCCCTTCCTGGAATCCAGTCTACTTCTCTTCCTGGACTTTTCCGTTCCAATAAGGGCTTCTATTTCTTGTGGGTCATACTCTACTTCCAATGTCGGGAATTCTACTAGATCTCCCTTCAGGCAATTCTGGGAGATGTGTCCTTCTTTTCCACATGAATAGCACGACTTGGTGCGAGGTTTAATTGGGTCTGCTTCGGGTGTGTCCTCCACCTCTTCTTTCATCACTAGTTCTTCTAAAATTTCCATGAGGGCTCCTTTCATTGCTTCTTTCTTCTGCTGGATGGTTCTTTGTACCATGAGGTAAATGTGACACTGAGCAGGGTAGTGGGTAGTCCCTTCACACAAGAAAAAGGTAATCTTCCTAGTTGGGCATTCTTCATCTAGGTGACTTTCTTCACAATGGGCGCATTCATCCTTGTGTTCTTTATGGTTGTGTCATATTTCTCCACAGAGATTGCATGCAAACGTTTCTTCATACCATTTCCATAAAGCTCAATTTCTGGGACAAAAGACGAGACTTTAGTATAGTCAACTTAAATTCTTTCCAAGTGGTCACTCCTTGCCATCCATTGATGGTTTGGTACATCCTCCACCAAGTAGCAGCACCTCTTTCAAAGCACTTAAGAGCATCCTGGCCATATCCTTTCCGGCTATAGTGTTATTCTCCATATGATCTTCCATGTTCTGAATCCATCGGTCTATCTCCAATTGACTTATCGGTCTCGGGAATGTGAGTTCATCTCCATTCATCCTCTATTGGGTCCATGGGTTTTGGGGTGGGATAAGGGAGATAGAGAGGGATGCAAACAATACAAACAATGGTTTTGAAAAGAACGATTTTATCTGTGGCTGTCGGAAAAACATCAAACAAATGACATCTCACAAACACCGCATCTAACATAGGCATATAATAGGGGTTGGGTCTTCTAATGGTCAATAAATCTTCAATGTCGTCAAACTCTTCGGCCTTGTTCATGTTTCCAATGTCTTCTTCCGATCGTGCTTATTCTTCTCAAGTTCTCTTGCCAGATCATCTCTGTTGACGTGAAGTCTCTAGTGACGTCCTTTAAGAGTTGCGTTCCAAACTTCTGGATTTCAACATCCATGGCATGAACCATGGTCCTATTGTCCTTCAGTTCCTGACGAATCTCTGGTATCTCGAGGTTTTGCTCCTCCAACTTCGCTACTTTTAAATTTTGGGTCCCGTTCTTCACGAAATGATTCCTTGTCAAATACGGTTTCCTGGAGGTCCATCTTAAAATTCTTGATGTAATACTCCAGATCCTAGCGATACACTGGCTAAGATCAGTGGTGATGACATCACGGATAACTGTGTTTCTGCCCTTGTCATTGCCATGAGCTATCTTCCATAATTGATATCTCTTGCCTTAGGTTTTTCTTGACAAAAACTTCGAGTTTTTAACTCTCCATGTTCCGGTCTTTCTCCGACACACCTTGATCTCGGGTATTGACAGCTTCAATAGTCTTCCAAGTTCCATAAGGGTAATCTTCCTAGGTCATACAAATCTAGGAATTCTTCAGATCCTTCAAATTCTCCTAGTATTCGGAGTCTCCAACCGTTGTAGTTTCCATTATTATAATGCACGGTAAAATCCTCTTCATTCCGAAATGGTCTTAGTTGTCTGATATCTTGTACTTCTTGGAGTGGTCTCATCAGTCAAATCCTCGTTTGGTCAAAAGGGGAAAGGGGTATAGTCTAACTAAAAGGAAATATTTGATAAAGCTTAGAAGAGAAGAGAGGTAAAAGATACTTTTGAAAATAAAGTTTTGGAAAAAAAAGATCTTTCCTATGGGCATGCCATTTTCTAGGGTTCACATCCTACAGTCAACATGTGCTCTGATACCATCTTGTAGCGACCCGACCCGAACGTATCAAGTCTCTATGCTTAAGTGTCATCCCTGGATCGGTATGCTGACACACATAGTACTCGAGGATTTATAACAGAGGTAAATCACATGTATAAAGTAACATAAAAACTATTACCTCAATCCAAATAGCGGAAGTAACAACAAGGTTGTGGATTCCCATCAACACCAACAACAAAGTTGAGTGTAGAAATCGTAACCCTAACATATCACTTACTCGTCGTAAGAATCCTGCAACATGAGACGTTGCATCCATAAAGGGTCAGTACATTGAATGTACTAGCAAATTTACACCATAGGATAATGATGAATAATAGCTATCACTACATGCATATATGGCTGGTGGAAAGCTCTAAGTTTATTTTTGCATAAAGCCAATTTTTCCCTACAACAAAGGAATATATTTTATTTAACTACAAAGTTTGTTGAAAACATTGAGAATGGTAAATCCCCATCTCAATCCCAATTAAAAGTTAACAACCCAACAAATTAATTAAGTAGAGTGATGAGATCAACATGATAATCCAAGAACCAGATACTCAAAATGTCCATAACCGAGGACATGGCTAATCATGATTAGTTTGTACACTCTGCAGAGGTTTGCGCACTTTTCCCCACAAGACTTGATCTCCTCCATTGTATTTCTCGCACTACATGGTGTTTGAGAAACGGATGACCGAGACACAGTCTTTCCGAAGAGGTCCCCTTAACCGATAGACAGGCTGGTACACCTACAATCCCCTACATCTGCTAGCCCATCATGGAAAGGTTTCGCACAACTTACTCAACTATCCCAGAGCCCATAATGGCTTGTGGCTGTACACGAAAGTTTCTACCCTGAATAATCTTATGATCCCTTTGAGCCTGGGTGGCGAACCATAGGATGATCACACGGGTCCCCCGGGATCTCCTAGGACAACACTAGTATATCCCCAGGTTTCCGGGCAAGTCCACTGGTATATCCCAGGGTGCCCCAACCAATCCACCCAGATGTGTATTAAAGTAGCCACCTTAAGTTAACCATTAATTAATAATCTCACATATGTCATGGATACACTCAAACCCAATCCACGTCTACGAGCATAGCATAGTAGTATAAGCATAATGTAGAAGTAACTCCCAAGGGTTTGATAATAAAAGGGCAATAGATTCTACCTCATCAACTACTTCCCAATACCCACATATTATCAATCCTACTCATGCAATGTTTGAGTGTGAAACTGATGCATAAAAATTGGGTATGAAAAGGATATAATTAAAGTGTGAACTTGCCTTATATAGTTGATGAAGATGATTTGCACTCATAACTCTTGATAGATCTACTCGTCACTCTCCGATGAATCTATCGTAAGCAAGCAATAGTAACCACACATAAGCAATCAATCAAAAGATCAGAAAGAACGAAGAAGACAATTCGGAAAACATCAAAACCAAGCAAATAACTCATGAAACATAAAACAATTTCTAACATTACCAAAATTATGTGAATTTGGCCTTACATAAAGTTTAGGTCAAGAGCTTCGATTTTGCAAAAAGAATCAATTAAATCAGAGTTATAAAACTCAAGTTATGATCAAAAGAAGTTTGAATTCAAATCTGTTTGAAATCAAATTTTAAATTTTCAAAAACATGTTCAAGTGGATTATCTGGATAGAGGGGATCATATAGAAGAAGTGGGCGTTGGTTTTGTTGGATTTGGACAAACGAGTAGAAAGTTGTAGTCGTTTGAAAACCAAGTGCTAATCTGTAAATAAAAATATTCATGGTTGGGTCCCTGGCCGAAAATAAAAAGAAAAAGAAAAAAAAACTAAATAACGAACGTTCACTACCGAACTCTAAAGAACGAAAAAATGTTCGCTAAAGAGGCTAACTAATGCACGTTCACTAAATAAATAGGCTGAAAAAGAAAAACCTGGTTTTGAAGAAAAACCAAAAAAAAACCGATCTAGGGTTCGGCGGTTTTACCAGTTCGAATGGTTTGGTGCGAAAAACCAAAGGCGGCTCCGGCGAGGCCGCATGCTCCGGCGGCGCGGGGCTAGCAGCGACGCGGGCAGCGGCGGGCGGCGGCTTCTTCCTCGGCGGCGGGGCAAGGCGTGGCGCGACAGCGAATCGGCAGAAGTGGCGCGGCTAAGCAGCGGCGGCGGAGTCCGGCGATGGCGGCGGCTGCGGCGGCGACGTGTAGCGCGGGCCGGCGGCGAGATGCAGAGAGGAGAGGAAAGGAGAGGCGGCGGGGCTTCAGCTTTTAACGAGAGGAGGGGGCCTCGGGTGCGTGGAGGAGGGGCAAGGAAGGAGGAGTCCGGGCGGACTCGGCGGCGGTCGCTGGCGTGCGGCAGAGGGACTCCTTCCCGGGGTCGGTGACGAGCGCGGCTGGGCTGGGCCGCGTCCTGTTGGGCCGGCCCAGGTCGACGGCGGGACTTCTCTTCCTTTTTTTCAAACAAACAGTAAAACAAAATAAAATCGAATAAATAAAAATATATTATAGGCATATAATATATCAAAATTTCTAGAATTTTTTTTCTTCAACATGAACATTTTTCTAACGTCAAATAAAATCCAAAAAAATTTAAATAAATCGAAGAGTGCTACTGGTCTAATAAAACCCAATAAAAATCATTTAAAAAAACAAAATAATTTCAAATTTATTTCTCTCCAATTTTCTATTGTAGGGAATCATGTTACCCTATTTTCCATATATATTTTTTGGAGAAAAATAATTTGAAAAAACCCAAATAACTCCAAATTGAAAATAATCCCCAAAGGGACTCTAAATTTGATTCTTTGAAACTCCCAACTCATATTTCATATGTTTTGAAGAAGTCATTTTATCTTCTCTCATGAAAATCATTGAGTTGCATAAAGTTTCTGAATTTGAAATATTTCCCAATGAAATTCAAATATTTTCCAAAACCCTTTTAATTTATTTAAATTAAAGAAGTCATGTCATCTTCGCTTTAGGGTTTGTATTTGAAAAGAATTTGAATTCACGGAGATCATAAAAGCAAAATGAAGTATTGGGAAAGTCCTTTTATTCCCTCTCAATCACACAACAACAAACAAACAATCAATCTATTTATTTAATATAACAGTCCAAAATTTAGGATTTTGGGATGTTACAGAATCAAACGAGAGAGAGTAAGCCATCTAGATACTAATTACGGACCCGAAGGTCTACAAAGAACTACTCACGCAATATCGGAGAGGCACCAATGGAAGTGGTGAACCCCTACGTGATGGTGTCTAGATTGGATCTAGTGGTTCTAGACTCTGCGGCGGCTGGAATTGATTTTTGTCGACTCCCCTAGGGTTTCTGGAATATTGATGTATTTATAGAGCAAAGAGGCGGTCTGGGGGTACCTGAGGTGGGCACAACCCCCACCAGGGCGTGCCTGGGCCTCCTGGCGCGACCTGGTGGGTTTTGCTCCCCTCGGAGCACCCCCGAGGTGCTACCTTGGCCCATTGCGTGTCTTATGGTCAAAAAAATCTCCAAAAAGTTTCGTTGCATTTGGGCTCCATTTGGTATTGATTTCTTGCGAGGTAAAAAATAGCAACTAGTAGTTGGCACTATGTCAATAGGCTAGTACCAAAAAATGATATAAAATTGACTATAAAACATCCAAGATTGATAAGATAACATCATGGAACAATAAAAAATTATAGATATGTTGGAGACGTATCAACATCCCCAAGCTTAATTCCTGCTCATCCTCGAGTAGGTAAATGATAAAAATGGAATTTTTGATGTGGAATGCTGCCTAACATGTTATATCATATTCTTTTCTTTATAGCATGGACATTTGGACTTTTATATTGTTCCAAACAATAGTCTAGTTTTGACATGATAACTTAAATACTCAAGCATATCAAAAAGCAGCCATGTCTTTCAAAATATCAACGCTAAAATAAGTTATCCCTAGCCCATTATGCTTAATCATTGATCCTCATGAAACACACTCGCGTATTAACTACACCCAATGTTCAAGTACGATCATAGTGCCCCCTAGTTGGTACTTTATAAGAGAAGATGGAGACTCAAATTCAAAATAAAAATTACATAAAGTAAAAGAAAGGCCCTTCGGAGAGGAAAGTAGGGATTTGTAGAGGTGCCAGTGCTCAAAGCGAAAATTGAGAGATAAAAACATTTTGAGAGGCATACTTTTCCCACCAATGAAAACGACTTAGAGTTGCCAACAGTTTCCATGCTATATATATCATAGGCGGTTCCCAAACATAAATTAAATTTTATTCCTTTTTCCACCATACTTTCACTTTCCATGGCTAACCGCATCCATGGGTGCCTTCCATACCAACACTTTCCAAGGAATTTATTATTTGAAAACATAAAGTAAATTCAATTTTGATTTCGGGACTGGGCATCCCTAATACCTTTGCCTTACTCTCGTGCAATGACAAGTGAATAAACACTCATCATGAGAATAACACATCTAGCACTAAAAATATTAGCCAACCCTCACTGCCTCGTGAGCAGTACGAGCACACAAAAGAGAAATTTATTTTGAATATTAGAGATGGCACATACAAATTTGCTTAGAACGGCAAAAGAATACCCCATATAGGTAGGTATAGTGGACTCAGATGGAAAAACTGGTTTAAAGGTTTTTGGATGCACAAGTAGTGATCATACTTAGTGCATAATGAAGGCTAGCAAAAGATTGAGAAGCGACCAACCAAGAAATGAATAAACTCATAAGCATAATTAACACCGAATAATGCACCACAAGTAGGATATAATTTCATTGCATAATGATTGACTTTCGCGCTTGCATAGGGAATCACAAACCTTAACACCAATATTCTTACTAAAGCATAATTACTCATCAAGATACTCACATATCACATCATCATATCTCAAAACTATTACTAGGAGTCAAGTTTATTTTTTCCAATGATCTTCATGAATGTTTTTATTATATCCTTCTTAGATATCTATCACTTTGGGACTAATTTTCATATGTTGCTTTTGATAAGCTCAAACAAATATAAGTGAAGATCATGAGCACAGTTTATCTTTCTCTCAAATTAATTGAAGTGAAGCAAGAGAGAATTTCTTGAAAATTTTACTAACTCTCAAATAAATCTAAGTGAAGCAAGAGATCATTTCTTCAAAATTACTAAAGCACACCGTGCTCAAAAAGATATAGGTGAAGCACTAGAGCAAATCCATAGCTCATAAAAATTTAAGTGAAGCATAGAGAGCAATTCTAACAAATCATGACATAATTTTGGCTCTCTCAAATAGGTGTGTCTAGCAAGGGATCAAGACTAAAAACACAAAATGAAACAAACAAAGACTCTTATCATACAAGACACACCAAGCAAAACACATAGTATGTGACGAATAAAAATATAGCTTCGAGTAAAATACCGATGGTCGTTAGAAGAAAGAGGGGATGCCACTTGGGGCATCCCCAAGCTTAGTTGCTTGCTCACTTTTGGAGAATATCTTGGGATGTCGGGGCATCCCAAAGCTTAGGCTCTTCTTACTCCTTATTCCTTCATCCATCATAAGATAACCCAAAACTTGAAAACTTCAATCACACAAAACTCCAACAAAACCTTCGTGAGATCCGTTAGTATAAGAAAACAAATCACTACCATAAGTGTTGTCGCAAACCAATTCAAATTTTGTTCTTGCATTATATCTACTGTATTCCAACTTTGCTATGGCAAAAACTTATCAAAGAAAACAATAGAGCCATCAAAACAAGCACACAACGCAAGGAAAATAGAACCTGTCAAAAACAGAATAGTCTATAGCAATCTGGATATTTCGAATACTTCTGTACCTCCAAAAACTCGGAGAAATTAGGGTGACCTGGTCAATTTGTATATTAATCTACTTCAAAAGGAATTGCTATTTTATTGCTCTCTGGTTAAACCCGAAAATTATTTTCGTGAGCGCAAAAGTTTCTGTTTTTGCAGCAAGATCAAACAACTATCACCCAAGAAGATCCTAAAGGGTTTACTTGGCACAAACACTAACTAAAACACAAAAAACACAATCATAACACTAATTGTGATAACACTCAAGAACAGAAAGCAAAAACCAAAAATAAATTTTATTCATTGGGTTGCTTCCCAACAAGCGCTATAGTTTTACGCCCTTAGCTAGGCATAAATCAAGGATCTAAGTTTTGTCTTCCACAGTTATCGCACTTTTGTAAGGGTTTCGTCAAACCCGGGAGGCTTCTTTATGCTTCCCTAAATTTTCCAGACAAGAAACCATCTTTAGATCCAAAATATCCAATCGCTTATTGCAAAGAGTAATCGAGGGATTCATGTGATTGATAGTACCATTGAGATGTTTGAGGGGTTCATTATATTTTTGTAATTCAACCATATGTTTATGCAAATCACCAAGTTTATCTAACATTTGAACTCCCTCTGGGGTGAAAGAAAACCCCTTCTTTTGAGGCAGAACCCCCAAAATTCCTTCTAAAATTTCATAGGCAGCATTGGCATCAAGCTCAATAAAATTCCCTTTGGCGGCAAAACTAAAAGTTGTCTATGATGCAAAGCCAATCCTATGTAAAATTTACGAAGCAAAATCTTAGCATCCCCCTTAAAATTGCAAATACGATTGGATTCCATAAGCCTATACCAAGCATCTTTAAAATTTTCTCCTTGTCTTTGCTTGAACTATAGAACTTCAAAATCTGGTGCCAAAGGAGGAGTAGACACGCTAGCCATGAGGACTAGAAAGCAAGAGAACGACGAACGAAAAAGAGGGCGGATAAAATAACATTTTTTTGTGAAATGGTCAAGAAGAAAACGAGAGGCAAATGGAAAATAATCTAAATTGTGAGGAGATGATAATTGTGATCAGGAACCTGGTATATGTTAAAGATCCTCCCCGGCAACGACGCCTGAAATTCCTTTTGATGCGGCTTGAAGCTACGTCGGTATTTCCCCAAACAGGAAGGGATGATGCAACACAGCGATGGTAGGTATTTCCCTCAGTGATGAAACCAAGGTTATCGAAAAACTAGGAGAACCAAGCAACAACACGTAAGCAACACCTGCACACAAATAACAAATACTTGCAACCCGACGTATTAAAGGGGTTGTCAATCCCTTTCGGGTAACGGCGCCAGAAATTGGCAAACGGGCGTGAATAAATTGTAGTAGATTGATAGATCGAACGCCAAATAAAATAAATAAGAATAAATTGCAGCAAGGTATTTTTGTATTTTTGGTTTAATTGATCAAAAAATAAAAGGCAAATAAAATAGACCGCGAAGGCAAATATATTAAAGAAGAGACCCAGGGGCCGTAGGTTTCACTAGTGGCTTCTCTCGAGAAAAATAGCAAATGGTGGGTAAAAAAATTACTGTTGGGCAATTGATAGAACTTCAAATAAACATGATGATATCCATGCAATGATCATTATATAGGCATCACGTCCAAGATTTGTAGACTGACTCCTGCCTCCATCTGCTACTATTACTCCACACATCGACCGCTATCCAGCATGCATCTAGTGTATTAAGTTCATGGGGAAACAGAATAATGCAATAAGAACGATGACATGATGTAGACAAGATCTATCTATGTAGAGATATACCCCATCGTTTTATCCTTAGTAGCAGCGATACATACGTGTCGCTTCCCCTTTTGTCACTGGATCAAGCATCGTAAGATCGAACCCACTACAAAGCACCTCTTCCCATTGCAAGATAAATAGATCAAGTTCGCCAAACAAAACCCAAATATCGGAGAAGAAATACGAGGCTATAAGCAATCATGCATATAGGAGATCAAAGAAGATTGAAATAACTTTCATGGATAAAAAGATAGATCTGATCATAAACTCAAAGTTCACCGATCCCAACAAACACACCGCAAAAAGAGTTACATCATATGGATCTCCAAGAGACCATTGTATTGAGAATCAGACGAGAGAGAGGAATCCCTATAGCTACTAACTACGGACCCAAAGTCTACGAAGAACTACTCACGCATCATCAGAGAGACGCCAATGGAAGTGGTGAACCCCTCCGTGATGGTGTCTAGATTGGATCTGGTAGTTATGGACTCTGCGGCGGCTGGAATTAATTTTTGTCGACTCCCCTAGGGATTCTGGAATATTAGTGTATTTATAGAGCATAGAGGTGGTCCGGGGGGCAACCGAGGTGGGCACAACCCACTAGGGCATGCCTGGGCCTTGTGGCGGGCCCTGGTGGGTTGTGCCCCCCTCGGAGCACGCCCTAGGTGATGCCTTGGCCCATTGGTTGTCTTCTGGTACAAAAAAATCTCCAAAAAGTTTTGCTGCATTTGGACTCTGTTTGGTATTGATTTCCTGCAATGTAAAGAACATGCAAAAAACAACAACCGGCACTTGGCACTATCACAACTACAGGATGCTGCTAATGCGACATTACGATTAGAGACCCTTCGACGAAACTGTGTGCAATGCCATAATCGCAAACGGTGGTGTAAAAACCGTCAAAAAGGTACAAAACATTTGCGATGGCGGAGCCATCAAACACGGTTCAAATTTTAGTTGTGTGTGCGATGCAGGACATACTGTTCAGTTGAATTAACTGTTTGCGATGAGGAGGAACAAAAGAAACGGGCAGCCAGATGGAGGTGTGTGCGATATACAGCATACGGTTTATTCAAATGAACTGTTTGTGATTAGGCAACACAAAAGAAACAGTTAGCCGGATCAATGTGTGTGCGATATACGGCATGCGGTTCACTCAGATGAACTGTTTGCATTGAAACATGAGAATAGAAATAGTTCAACTTAACAAGATGTGTATGATACGCGACAAACAGGTCTGTAATCAGAAATGTGTGTGAATACCGATAATAACACAGACGGTTGCTACTAATAAGACGTGTGTGTTGTGCGATGGGATTGCATACAGAACACACACACACACACACACACACACACACACACATATATATATATAGGGAAAATCCATCCTACCACCCGATGGTAGTTACCCCACATATCTCATATACTACCAAGTGGTACTATATATACTATTTTATTATTTTAAATATGTTCGTATACTATATCTAAGATATTTCAAAGCAAGTTATGTGAAAAAATTGCATATGAGCCCATACTTTTTGTTATATTTATGAAATACGTACATATTTGTATGTAAAAAAGAGCATACTCAAAAAATGGTACATAGTACATAAAAATTAGTATATATATACTACCTAATCATTGTTATATACTACATACTACACGTACATACTCTCGGTTTCGACAGATACTACATACAACATCTGTCGAAACCGAGAATATGTACGTGTAGTATGTAGTATATGACAATGATTAGGTAGGATGGATTTTCCCTATATATATATATAGACACACACACACACGCACTTATAAGGACATGCTTGCATAACCAAATTAAACATCCACTTACATAGGTGGCTACTACAACCATGGCATTTGCACACGCCAAAGTAAACTATTACATGCATAATTACATAGGTGGCTACTACACACATGACATTTCCACACACCAAGAAAGTAAACTATATATTACATGCATGATTAACTAGCCTAAATGATCATCTGATCATCATCTACTTCTTGTGACGCTTGGTTTGCTTGTGGCTCGATCCGGGCTCGTCGATTTGGGTAACGAGGCACTTCCTCATGTCAACGATCCGCCTGTGCATCTTGTATCATGTGTACACGCTCTTGGCCGCGAACCTGAGGTGAGGTTCATCCAATTGCCACATCTAGGCCCTGTGCCAGGATAGGGGGCTTGTTCTCTGGGCATCATGCTTCATCTTTTTGTAGTAGGGGTCGATGATGGCCGAGGCGAGTTCGACCAGGGAGTCCTTCATGTTGCCCCCGACCCTGTAGTGGTCACGGATTTCGACAAGGTTCTTGCAGGCCAAGCCCGTAACACTGAGCGCTTTACATCGTCTTTGGTTTCCACCGTGGCGAAATTGTAGTCGGTGCAGTTTACAAACCTGTTGAAACGGTCGCAAGGCTCCGTGGCCATGAAGTAGTGGTAGATGAGGACATGATGGCACACGCACAACTGGGCAACGACAACATTCTAATCTATGCCGGGACGACCGGCGGTGTACTCGAGGTCGATGTGGACCACCTTGTACTTGTCTCCAGCAAGCAACTGGTCAACGATGTTGATGTAGTCGTCCACCACGGCCAGGTCGATGGTGTACACCACGGAGAGATCTGTCTCCCTCGCGTGGGTCTCCACTCTATGCTCGCCGAACTCCATTGGAGCACCGCTGGACATCCCCTCTCTATGTGTCGTCGTGGGTGCGCTTGTTGTGTGGTGGGGCGCGATCGAAAGGTTGAAGAGACTAAGGTTATAATGGCCCCAGAAATTAAAGGGGAAGCCAGACGGCCAGGAATATCGGTAGGCCCTGATGCTAGTTCTAATTTGCAGCGCGTAACTCCATCGTGCCGCACATAACTGCAACGCGTGGCAACGCGCGCGGCACAATCATATGCATATGGGGCCCCTGACGTGATCGTGCGCACGCCTAACCGCTGGCAGAGCGCGCGCGGAGGGACGCGAGAAGAGTGCTCCACGGTTGCCTCAACAATGATCAACCATATATATATAGCAGTTGAACGCGCAAGGAAAAACTGTCCACAAGCGGAGTGCACCGACGGACGCGAGCAGAGCGTGCCAACGGATGCGACAATGCGCGCTGTGGCGCCTAACGACGAGCAGAGCGCGCTGCGGTGCCTAACGGCGAGCAGAGCGCGCTGTGGTGCCTAACGGCAAGCAGAGCTTGCCGAGGGACGCGAGCAGAGGACGGCACAGTGATACATGGCAAATAAGACAAACTGTGCGAGCGATGTCGGAGACATCAAGCACGAATCCGATTAGAGTTGCGTGTGCGATACGTGGCATATAGTTGATCCATCCGAGCTGTTTGTGATGGAATAAACCGTGTGTGTTGCGGGAAAATGCTTTCTAGTATATAACCTTAAATTTAACCAAAAAAGTGTTAATGCATGTTACAAAAATTGTATAGCTGGAAACTATGTTCAAATACGACTCCAACGATATAATCTTTGGCGATATGCATTCGTATTTTATTAGTTAAATCCTACTTATAAACCAGGACGGGGGTACAGTAGGTAATTAAATCGCAAATGTTTTTTTATTAACTGTATGTGTACGTGTCCTCTCGTCCTCCTCACGTCTTGTCACCCCACTGCCGCAGACGGCTTACAACGCAAGCTTGCGCAATGCGCGGGGGTGTTCTTTTGGCTAAACGGTGGCGCCAATGAATCGTGGGTGAGCCCGTTACCACAGAACCTCGCAGGTTCCCGCGCAAGCTTCCCTCCCGACTCGGTGAAATCCCCCCAAATCCCAATGCTTACTGGCTTGCTATAAAAAGCCTCATAGCCAGCGAGTCATGTGTCGCATTTTCCCCTCCCTCCCTGTAGCTTATCTCGTCTGCTTCTCCCACAATCGCCAATGGCACTGGTCTGTTATCGTCGCTCATCCACTCCGTCGTCATCAGAGGACAACTCTAGCTAGGAGGCTACACCACGGCGGCGCAGTCCCTGGAGTAGTGTAGTGCGTGTGCGTCCATATTGGGTGTGCGTGGAACACCCACCACATGCTCCGCCGTCGCTACCCGTCGGCAGCTGTTGCCGGCCGCCGTTGCCGTCACACCACCGCCGAAAGCCAGGGCCATCTCCCGCTCTGCCGCCGCGGCCCGAAGGCGAGATGTGGCCGTCATGGCCGCCACCCCACTGCCGGCCACCGTGGCCATCAGCCGCTCTGCCACCGCGGCCATCACCCGCTCCGCCACCGCGGCCCGAAGGCGGGAGGTGGTGGTCATGGCCGCCACCCCATCATCGGCCGCCGTGGCTGCCAGCCCACCGTCGACCGTCGGGATTATCACCTGCTCCGCCGCTGCGGCCCAAAGGCGGGAGGCGAAGGTGGAGGCCCGCATGTGCGTCAGTGACCTTGCGGGCTACATAGAGTTCCTACAAGAGGAGGAGGAGCGCCTCGTCGAGCATGCAAAGAGCCTTACCGCAGCCGTGGTTGGCAACAATTAGGGAGAAGTTTGGTCGGTTCAGCCGTCGAGTTGAATTGTTTGTATAAATGAAGAATGACTGCTTAATCTATGAATGAAATCTATGCTTAATTCCTGAATTTTAGTTGCAAAAATTAGATAGTGCTAATGATTTCTAGCTGCATATTTTGACAAATCGCAGTGTTACAGTGATTGACAAATGGCGATGTTACTAGATCAAAAAATGTAAATCGTTCTAGTTTGACAAATGGCAACATACCCAATAATTGTTTGTGCGTAGTTCCACATGGGTCATCCAAAACAACCGTTTGCGTTGAAGGGATGCACAAATCCTGCGCTGCTCTCACTTTGCATACGAGTGTTCTATCTAAAACGTTTGCGATCAAGAGCTGCACAAATCCTGCTTGACACAGTTTTCCTTGGCTTCCTGGGGAAGCTGTCAGTTTACCTACGGGTGTTCTAACTAAAACTTTTGCGATCAGTGTGTTATATTTAGAAACCGAATTAAACTAGGGAAACCGAATTAAACCTCGGGAATCTGACATTTTTTTTTACCATGGCATGTTGATGCTGCTCCATGATAGCATGCCAAGTTTCATGAATTTCAGACGAGTTTTGGATTTACTAGAATTTAAAAACCAGGTATCTCAATGTTTGCGGCTGAGTGACGGTGACAGGGTGTTTGAAATTCATTCCCATTTCTTGCATGGACCTAAGCATGCACCCAAGGACAAATATTTGATTGTTCAACCAGTTTATATGCACTTGAGAATGTGTATGTCGTTCAAATTTGAATTATGCGCATAAAATGCCTGGAAAACCCAGTTAATGTATAAAAATGTCCAAATGAACCCCGACAAATTCCAAAATTGAACGCAACACTCCTGTTGTTCTATGTTGACACTCTAAAATTTTGAAAGCAGTAAGAGGCAATGGATATCGTTTCGTCCCCAAAGGTGGCACGTTCCCTACCGAAACCATCACGCTTGTTGTGAGAAGCTCTTGTTTGTGAGAAGCTTATACCCAAACCTGCCCCAAATGGGACAAATTATTTACCATGACAAGTTGATGCCGCTCCATGATAGCATGCCAAGTTTCATGAATTTCAGACAAGTTTTAGTTTACTAGAATTTAAAAGCCATGTATCTCAATGTTTATGGCTGAGTGACAGTGGCAGGGTGTTTGAAATTCATGCCCATTTCTTGCATGGGACCTAAGCATGCAACCAAGGACATATATTTGTTTTTTCAACCAGTTTATATGCATTGGAGCATGTGCATGTAGTTCAAATTTGAATTATGCGCATAAAAATGCCTGGAAAACCCAGTTAATGTATAAAAATGTCCAAACGAACCCTGAAAAATTCCAAAATTGAACACAACACTCCTGTTGTTCTATGTTGACACTCTAAAATTTTGAAAGCAGTAAGAGGCAATGGATATCGTTTCGTCCCCAAAGGTGGCACGTTCCCTACCGAAACCATCACGCTTGTTGTGAGAAGCTCTTGTTTGTGAGAAGCTTATACCCAAACCTGCCCCAAATGGGACAAATTATTTACCATGACAAGTTGATGCCGCTCCATGATAGCATGCCAAGTTTCATGAATTTCAGACAAGTTTTAGTTTACTAGAATTTAAAAGCCATGTATCTCAATGTTTATGGCTGAGTGACAGTGGCAGGGTGTTTGAAATTCATGCCCATTTCTTGCATGGGACCTAAGCATGCAACCAAGGACATATATTTGTTTTTTCAACCAGTTTATATGCATTGGAGCATGTGCATGTAGTTCAAATTTGAATTATGCGCATAAAAATGCCTGGAAAACCCAGTTAATGTATAAAAATGTCCAAACGAACCCTGAAAAATTCCAAAATTGAACACAACACTCCTGTTGTTCTATGTTGACACTCTAAAATTTTGAAAGCAGTAAGAGGCAATGGATATCGTTTCGTCCCCAAAGGTGGCACGTTCCCTACCGAAACCATCACGCTTGTTGTGAGAAGCTCTTGTTTGTGAGAAGCTTATACCCAAACCTGCCCCAAATGGGACAAATTATTTACCACGACAAGTTGATGCCGCTCCATGATAGCATGCCAAGTTTCATGAATTTCAGACAAGTTTTAGTTTACTAGAATTTAAAAGCGATGTATCTCAATGTTTACGGCTGAGTGACGGTGGCAGGGTGTTTGAAATTCATGCCCATTTCTTGCATGGGACCTAAGCATGCAACCAAGGACATATATTTGTTTTTTCAACCACTTTATATGCATTGGAGCATGTGCATGTAGTTCAAATTGGAATTATGCGCATAAAATGCCTGGAAAACCCAGTTAATGTATAAAAATGTCCAAACGAACCCTGAAAAATTCCAAAATTGAACACAACACTCCTGTTTTTCCATGTTGACACTCTGAAATTTTTGAAAGCAATAAGAGGCAACAGATATCGTTTCGTCCCCAAAGGTGGCACGTTCCCTACCGAAACCATCACGCTTGTTGTGAGAAGCTCCGATTTGTGAGAAGCTTATACCCAAACCTGCCCCAAATGGGACAAATTTTTACCACAGCATGTTGATGTCGCTCCATGATAGCATGCCAAGTTTCATGAATTTCACACGATTTTTGCATTTACTAGAATTTAAAAACCAGGTATCTCAATGTTTGCGGCCGAGTGACGGTGGCAGGCAGTGTGACATTCATTCCCATTTCTTGCATGGGACCTAAGCATGCAACCCAGGACACATATTTGATTTTTCAACCAGTTTATATGCACATTAGCATGTGGATGTAGTTCAAATTTGAATAATGCGCATAAAATGCCTGGAAAACCCAGTTAATGTATAAAAATATCCAAACGAACCTCGAAAAATTCCAAAAATTAACACAACACTCCTGTTCTTCTATGTTGACACTCGAATTTTTTTGAAAGCAATAAGAGGCAACGGATATTGTTTTGTCACCAAAGGTGTCACATTCCCTACCGAAACCATCACGCTTGTTTTGAGAAGCTCTGGTTTGTAAGAAGCTTATACCCAAACCTGCCCCAAATGGGACTAATTTTTTACCACGACATGTTGATGCTGCTCCATGATAGCATGCCAAGTTTCATGAATTTCAGACGAGTTTTGGATTACTAGAATATTAAAACCAGGTATCTCAATGTTTGCGGCCGAGTGACGGTGGCAGGGTGTTTGAAATTCATTCCCATTTTTTGCATGGGACCTAAGCATGCAACCAAGGACACGTATTTGATTTTTCAACCATTTTATATGAATTGGAGCATGTGCATGTTGTTGAAATTTGAATTATGCACATAAAATATTAGGGAAATCCTGTTAATGTATAAAAATATCAAAACGAACCCCGAAAAATTCCAAAATTGAACACAACACTCCTGTTGTTCTATGTTGACACTCTAAAATTTTTGAAAGCAATAAGAGGAAATGAATATCATTTCGTCCCAAAGGTGGCATGTTCCCTACTGAAACCATCACGCTTGTTGTAAGAAGCTCTGGTTTGTGAGAAGCTTATACCCAAACCGGACCCAAATGGGACAAATTTTTTACCACGACATCTTGATGCTGCTCCATGATAGCATGCCAAGTTTCATGAATTTCAAACGAGTTTTGGATTTACTAGAATTTAAAAACTAGGTATCTCACTGTTTGCGGGCGAGTGACGGTGGCAGGGTGTTTGAAATTCATTCCTATTTCTTGCATGGGACCTAAGCATGCAACCAAGGACACATATTTGATTTTTCAACCAGTTTACACGCACTGGAGCATGTGCATGTAGTTCAAATTTGAATTATGCACATAAAATACCTGGAAAACCCAGTTAATGTATAAAAATGTCCGAATGAACCCCGAAAAATTCCAAAATTGAACACAACACTCATGTTGCTCGATGTTGACACTCTAAAAATTTTGAAAGCAGTAAGAGGCAACATATATCGTTTTGTCCCCAAAGGTGACACATTCCCTACCGAAACCATCACGCTTGTTGTGAGAAGCCGTGGTTTGTGAGAAGCTTATACCCAAACCTGCCCTAAATGGGACAAAATTTTTAGCACGACATGTTGATGCCGCTCCACGATAGCATGCCAAGTTTCATGAATTTCAGATGAGTTTTGGATTTACTAGAATTTAAAAACCAGGTATCTCAATATTTGCGTCCGACTGACGGTGGCAGGGTGTTTGAAATTCATCCCATTTCTTGCATGGAACCTAAGCATTCAACCAAGGATACATAATTGATTTTTCAACCAGTTTATAGGCATTGGAGCATGTCCATGTAGTTCAAATTTGAATTATGCGCATAAAATGCTTGGAAAACCCATTTAATGTATAAAAATGTACAAACGAACCCCGAAAAATTCAAAAATTGAACACAACACTCCTGTTGTTCTATGTTGACACTCTAAATTTTTTGAAAGCAATAGGAGGTATCGTTTCGTATCAAAGGTGGAAGGTTCCATACAGAAACCATCACGCTTGTTGTGAGAAGCTTATACCCAAACCTGCCCCAAATCGGACAAATTTTTTACCACGACATGTTGATGCCGCTCCATGATAGCATGCCAAGTTTCATGAATTTCAGACAAGTTTTGGTTTACTAGAATTTAAAAGCCATGTATCTCAATGTTTACGGCTGAGTGACGGTGGCATGGTGTTTGAAATTCATTCCCATTTCTTGCATGGGACCTAAGCATGCAACCAAGGACACATATTTGATTTTTCAACCAGTTTACACGCACTGGAGCATGTGCATGTAGTTCGAATTTGAATTATGCGCATAAAATGCCTGGAAAACCCAGTTAATGTATAAAAATGTCCCAATGAACCCCGAAAAATTCCAAAATTGAACACAACACTCCTGTTGTTCTATGTTGACACTCTAAAATTTTTGAAAGCAGTAAGAGGCAACATATATCGTTTCGTCCCCAAAGGTGGCACATTCCCTACCGAAACCATCACGCTTGTTGTGAGAAGCTGTGGTTTGTGAGAAGCTTATACCCAAACCTGCCCCAAATGGGACAAATTTTTTACCACGGCATGTTGATGCGGCTCCATGATAGCATGCCAAGTTCCATGAATTTCAGATGAGTTTTGGATTGACTAGAATTTAAAAACCAGGTATCTCAATATTTGCGTCCGACTGACGATGGCAGGGTGTTTGAAATTCATACCCATTTCTCGCATGGGACCTAAGCATGCAACCAGGGACACATATTTGATTTTTCAACCAGTTTATAGGCATTGGAGCATGTGGATGTAGTTCAAATTTGAATTATGCGCATAAAATGCTTGGAAAACCCATTTAATGTATAAAAATGTACAAACGAACCCCGAAAAATTCCAAAATTGAACACAACACTCCTGTTGTTCTATGTTGACACTCTAAATTTTTTGAAAGCGATAAGAGGCAACAAATATCGTTTCGTCCCCAAAGGTGGAAGGTTCCCTACCGAAACCATCACGCTTGTTGTGAGAAGCTCTAGTTTGTGAGAAGCTTATACCCAAACCTGCCCTAAATGGGACAAATTTTTTACCACGGCATGTTGATGCCGCTCCATGATAGCATGCCAAGTTTCATGAATTTCAAACGAGTTTTGGATTTACTTGAATTTAAAAAACATGTATCTCAATGTTTGCGACCAAGTGACGGTGGCAGGGTGTGTGACATTCATTCCCATTTCTAGCATGGGACCTAAGCATGCAACCAAGGACACGTATTTGATTTTTCAACTAGTTTATATGCACTGCAACATGTGCATGTAGTTCAAATTTGAATTATGAGCATAAAATACCTAGAAAACCTAGTAATGTATAAAAATGTCCAAAAGAACCCCGAAAAATTCCAAAATTTAACACAACACTCCTTTTGCTCTATGTTGACACTCAAAATATTTTGAAAGCAATAAGAGGCAATGGATATCGTTTCATCCCCAAAGGTGGCACGTTCCCTACCGAAACCATCACGCTTGTTGTGAGAAGCTCTGGTTTGTGAGAAGCTTATACCCGAACCTGCCCCAAATGGGACAATTTTTTTACCATGGCATGTTGATGCCGCTCCATGATAGCATGCCAAGTTTCATGAATTTCAAACGAGTTTTGGATTTACTAGAATTTAAAAATCAGGTATCTCAATGTTTGCAGCCTTGTGACGGTGGTAGGGTGTGTGACATTCATTCCCATTTCTTGCATGGGGCCTAAGCATGCAACCGAGGAAACATATTTGATTTTTCAACCCGTTTATATGCACTGGAGCATGTGCATGTAATTGGAATTAAAATTATGCACCTGAAATGCCTACAAAACCAAGTTAATATATAAAAACGTCCAAACGAACCCTGAATAATTCCAATTTTTTGACGACACACCTATATTTGCATGTTCACTGCAGATAAAAGTTCTAACAATTCAAACACCATCCTTTGTAACTGTGACCCCATTACGTAATTCAAATCAAGACGATAAATCTTGTAGATCGCACACAGTTTATTATCACCAACCGTATGAGATGCAACACAAAATATCTTGGAGCATCGTCGGTGTATAGTATGCCTATGGATTACGAGAGAAGTTGCGTCGGCTACAGTCCACAACATCCTCGCCGGCGACCCTTCTTCACATATCGTACACAGTTCTGAATAAGGGACCGTGTTTGATGACACTCTGCACGCCAATTTTTTCGCTGAAGCGATTCCAAATTTTCGGCTTCCGCGGAAATATCTACCTCTCCGCTCCCTCCCCCTTACCAAAAGCAACATTTCCCCTGTTCCCGCCTTCCTTTCCAAGTTGAAACCTTCACTCCTTGCTTGCAGCACCGCCGCCTCCTCGCCGACGACCCTCCTTCACGCTCCTCGGCCTCGCCTATCCAGACATGTAATCCAGACCTGACCCCCATCCTCCTCCTACTTCCACATCCCACATGCCCTGTCCGCCGGCGCGAGCGTGGCACCTTCCACCCAAATCACTGACCCCTCCACCAAATAGTGCTGCCCTAAGCCATGGTGCATGCAGTATAGCCAGTATCTCAAGGAGCATTTGGCAGCAGAGAAGCAAATCACGGCCGCACGCGCGAATGAGGTCGCGATGGCAGTCATTCATGCCGACCCCCAGATCTTGAAGGAGCACCTTGCCATTTGCTAGCTATGCCGGTTAAGCATGCTCATTTTACCCGTTGCGTGTGCTGCTCCTGCCTTTCCTTCACAAATTCTAGTGAATTATGCTATCTAATTTTACCATGCAATCTGTTGCTCTAGTGTATATGTTCTATATGTCGTGCAGTGTGGTGCTCACTTATTAACTGTTTTGTTAATTAGTTGTCGTCTTCAGTTAAATATTTGGTTCAATTCTGTAAATGTGATGTTAATTTCTTCAGGCTGCAATTCTGTATTGTCTTCCATGTGATAAATAAATCGAATTTATCTTTACAAAATGCATGAGAAACGAATATAATTGTTATATTTCCACGTTGTCAAGCATGCTTGGTTTGGTTATACATTGTGCAATGTGGTGCTCAGTTAATGTTTGGTTCATTTGCATTGTGGTGTTTAGTTAACTGTTTGGTTCAATTCTGCAATGCGTTGTTCAATAGTTATGGGTGCATTTTGTTATTGTATACCATGTGAGGAATAAATTGAATTTGGCTGTAGTAAATACTTAACCTGATGACTAACTACCTTATATGTGTTACAGGGAAACAAAGGGAAGGAATGAGGTTTACAATCAAGGTTAGCAGTGCATTGTCCGTTGTCTAATAGCACATTTATTGCGCAATTGCAGGAACCATTCTAATATTTTGGTTTTTAAAAATTTGGTCTTGCATATATAGGTCCTGCTGTTAGAGGTTTGGACCCACTGTTCGACCCTTTTTGCATATGGGGAAATGAGTTGTCCATGAATATCAGTCAAGTCAAGAAACTCAGAAAGATTGTTAGGATAAAGAAATTAGCGACAAAAAACAACAAGATCTTTGTTTACACAATGACGAAGGCATCAGTTCACTACAGGATGGTACTAACTATTATACCTTGCCTTTTTATTCCTTTGCCCCATTTCCAATATAGAGAAGATATTTATGCACATCCTTGTTTTCAGGCCTTTCCAAAGCAGTTCACTGATGATTACCTCTCAAACCACCTGTATGGTCAGGAGGCGAGGAAGGGATTCGTACAACACCCACGGTTCAATATTGAAGTGTTCCTGAAAAGGACGAAGGATGGACGGTCAGTCATCCACATGCATTGGCGTAAAGTTACAAAGACATTCAACATCAATGAAGGCTCAATATTCGCCTTCTGTTTCAGCAGTTTTCCAGATGAGATACATCTGTCTATGTACCATCTATGATGCTAATTTCAAAAGGTTATATATGTTGCATGCGAAACTTGGTACTGGTGTAGTTGTGTAATGGGGTAGCTGAGTGCTGAAGCTATATGATGTTGTACCCTAATGTATTTCAATTATGAAAATGAAATATATCGTGTGCTTAATATGAAATGTCAATTAGATTAATAAACGGATTATGAATAATCGGATAATTAGCCTGCTAATGACGAATTAGCCTGCTAATTGGGTTTTGCTATTGCAAACAGTTGTTGAAAAAATACCATGGGCGATGACCTCAGGTGACGCACACAGTTTCTTGGAATAAACCGTGTTGGATCAATGAACAATCACACACGACTTTCTCTTGAAAACTGTTTGCGTTAGGCCACCTTGCGCAAATGTTTAGCACATAAAAACTGTGTGTGATGGACAACCTTTGCCACATAGTTTCTTCTATGGACAGTGTGTGATACATTCAATAATGCAAATGATTTAACGGGAAAAATTGTGTGTGATGTACCTGTGAACGGAAACGTTTTCCTTGGAGCGACTGTGTGGGATGTACATATGAACGGAAACGTTTAGCGGGGACTGACTGTGTGGGATGTACTTGCGACCGGAAACAATTTCGTCTTATAATTGTATTTTTTGGCTCTATTGTATGTATTTCCGTATTTGAGCGCTCGCCGGGCGCACACGACCTCATTTTGCTGAGTGTGTGTGACAGGAGGGCATATCCCGGATGGTTTCTAGGTCGTGTGGGAAGGACCCCCCTATCGCCCACACTCACATGGCGACGGTTCCAAATGTCGTCTCGGAAAGGGGTTAAAAACCGTTTGTTTACCAGCTTGCTGTACTAGTGTATGTCAATAGGTTAGTACCAAAAAATGATTATAAAACATCCAAGATTCATAATATAACAGCATGGAACAATAAACATTATAGATACGTTGGAGACGTATCACTGGGGTGCGTCCTCCTGCTGTTCTGCATTGTTATTTGGTGCATGACACGTTGACCCGGTTGCTATATGTCCCACATGTCGGCAAGAGGAAGTACAGAATTCATGAAAGCGAGCATCGATGGAGGAGTACAAGACATGGCTTGGTTTTTGCTGCTTCGCGCGATCCATCGATACAAACCCTGACTAAAAAATGCGATGGCGGGTCTTTTCCCACGTGGTAGGCAGGGGAGTTTGGCATAGTCTATTCGAGGCAATGAGGCGGGAAGGGAAACTAGAAAATAAAGGTTGAGCGACTTAGTTTTGGGAAAAATCCGATTTTACACCTTCTTTGGATTGGAGGATTTTCACAGGATTCTCATGGGATATCAATCCTTAGGATTGTTTCCGATGAAACTTATTTGGATCACAGGATTGGGTCATTAAAATTCCTTAGAATTGGGTCGCCAAAGTGCTGATTCCAGAGGAATTTACACATGAGGTCCGAGCTCTGGAAAAAATCTATAGGATTGGCTATGTCATGGCAATCAAATCCTCCATTTTTCCTATTCCTTTGTTTTCCAAATCCTGTGATCCAAAGAGGCCGCTACGGAGTACGTACCCACTATGGAGGTAGTACTACTTACTACTCCCTCTTTTCCGGTTTATAGGGCTCATCCAAAAAAAATCATTTTTTTTGTTTTATAAGTCTCAATTCTACTAGTAGTAGTACCATCACATGTTTGGATTTCTAGGTGCGTTAAATCACTCCAAGCAAGTAGTGTCAAGAGAAAATTCACCAATGCATGTAGAAGTTCATGGAAATTTAGTGGTCATACATGCATTCGTTCTAATTAATGCCTCGGTAAACATAACTTCTTGAGAAAAACGAGCGTACTAATTACTTGTGCAAACTACGAAATTAATTCCACCACTCACCATCTACCTTGGTTGGAAAGATTTTGAAATTGAGCCATAAACCATAAAGGAGGGAGTAGTAACATAGCCTAGGGTAGCTTGCTGCACCACGGACTCCAAGGAAATTGTTATAGTACTACTCCTATGTATACCACTGTACTAATTCTACTACTAAAAGACATATTTCAAACAATATGATAATCTCTCTAACCAAGGTAGGGACAAGGAGTAAATGGAGGAAGTAGTAAATTTTTCTCCTCGTCCTATGAGCCACCGCGTGTGTGGGTGAGGGAGCGAGCGTAAGGCGTAGTAAGAAAGCTTCACCTCGTCCTGCGAGCCACCTCTCCCGTGGGCGAGGGAGACGACATACTAAGCAAGCTTCTCCTCGTTCTGCGAGTTGACGGGAAACATCAAAAGTAATACGTACAGAGCATCTTTAGTGTATATAGCCTTGCCTCTAAGGTAGGCCCCACATGGTTTGCCTCTTATCAAATGAAAAACCTGTGCATGTGAGAAGGTGAACGGAGGGAGTATGATACCATTAGTACCACAGTTCTTTTGGAAGGGTTGTAGTAGTCCCTCCCATTCACATGTTCATATTTCAAGCTTCAATAAAAATGTTGAACGCAAGGATTAAGAGAAACCTCAGCAATGCATGTACTCCCTCAAGCCATATAGGGTATAAAATGCGTTTTGGAGGCTAACTTTGACCACATGTTAGAGCAATAATTAATATGACATCCAACTTACACAAATCATACCATCCAATCCATACGTGGTCATTGTAGTGCTAACACATGAATGTGTTGCAATTAATATGTAGATACAGTAGTAAACACTCACTATCTAGTAGTACTAGTAGTACTCTACACTACTACTACTATGATGCCATTGTAACGCCCTCGATGCGGCTATATCTCCCACGTGTCGAGGCACGACCTAGAGGCATAACCGCATTGAAAGCAATGTCGCAAGTCGGGAAATCATTACACATTCCATGTACATAAATAATATAAAGGGGAGAAACGTAGTTGGCTTACACTCGCCACGTCACATCAAAGTACATAAATAACATCCATCATACAAATCACTCATGGCCCGACTACGGTGCCAAAATAGAAAAGACCCCCAACATGCGACAAGGCCCTGAATCGATAACCCCAACTAGGCACCACTACTGATCATCCGGAAAAGACACGTAGTATCGCTGAGAGTCCTCGTCAAACTCCCACTTGAGCTCGTAATCGTCAACTGGAGCAGAAACACCTGGACCTGCATCTGGAGTTGTAGTATCTGTGAGCCACAGGGACTCAGCAATCTCACACCCACGCGATCAAGACTATTTAAGCTTATAGGAAGGTTAAGGCAAGTGTAGGTGGAGCTGCAGCAAGCGACTAGCATATAACTTATACGCAAATGAGAGCGAGAAGAGAAGGCGAAGCACGAGCGAGAAGCTAAAGGAACATCCTGCGCAAGCATAACTCCAACACCGTGTCCACTTCCCGGACTCCGCCGAGAAGGGGCCATCACGGTAACACACACGGTTGATTCATTTTAATTAAGTTTAGTTAAAGTTATCTACAACCGGACATTAACAAATTCCCATCTGCCCATAACTGCGGGCACGGCTTTCGAAAGATCAATCCCTGCAGGGGAGTCCCAACTTAGCCCATAACAAGCTCTCACGGTCAACGAAGGAATAGACCTCCACCCAAGACACACCGATTAGACTCGGTATCTCGGTACAACAAGATGATTCGACAGGTTAAAACAAGTCCAGCAACACCGCCCGAATGTGCCCACAAATCCCGATAGGAGCTACACATATCTCTTTCTCAGGGCACACTCAGATGAGCAATCCGTACAACTAAAACCAGCCCTTGAGTTTCCCCGAGGTGGCGCTGCACAGGGCTCTAGTTCAGACCAACACTCAGAGGAGCACTGGCCCGTGGGGGGCTAAAATAAAGATGACCCTCGGGCTCCGGAAACCCAAGGTAAAAGGGGGTAGGCGGCAAATGATAAAACCAATGTTGGGCATTGCTGGAAAAGCTTTAATCAAGGCGAACTATCAAGGGGTTCCCATTATAGCCCAACCGCATAAGGGACGCAACAATCCGGGAACATAACACCGATATGACGGAAACTAGGGCGGCAAGAGTGGAACAAAACACTAGGCGAGAGGCCGAGCCTTCCACCCTTTACCAAGTATATAGATGCATTAAGATAACATAGCAATATAATGATATCCAACAAGTAAATAAATGTTCCAACAAGGAACGACTCCAATCTTCACCTGCAACTAACAACGCTATAAGAAGGGCTGAGCAAAGCGGTAACATAGCCAATCAACGGTTTGCTAGGAAAATGGTAGGTTAGAGGTTCAATCATGCAATTGGGAGGCTGACAAGCAAGTGGTAGGCATCGTAGGAGTGGCAAAGCAAAAGAGCGAGCAAACTAGCATAGCAAAGATAGTAGTGATTTCGAGGGTATGATCATCTTGCCTGCAAAGCTGTCAGAGTTGACTGGATCCTCAAAAGCACACTCAACGGGCTCCTAGTTAGCGAACTCGTCTCCCGGCTCTACCCAACAACACAAACAAGCAACAAGGATACAATCAACCATGTGCAAGGGCAACAATAATATGCAAAGACGGTATGCTATGCGGGATGCGATGCGGGATGCAAAATGCAAGACGTTACAGAAAATGCATGAACTTGGCCTCAACTTGGAAAACCAAGTGTGCCACTGGATATAGGGGATGAAATCACCTGAAAACGATATAAAGATCATAGGAATCGGAGCTACGGTTTGGAAATGGCGAGCGTTTTACGAAACGAACCGATCTGCGATATACAGCAAGTAGGCTCCTAAATGCAACGAGATGAACATGCTACAGCCACCAAACATGAAAACAAAATACATGACAGTGATGTACACAAGATGGTTAACAAAACACTAGCACTGAGCCATAGGCAAATTCATCCATTAAGAGGTTCAAACAAGCATGGAAAAAATGAATATGCAAAACAGATTCCAGACTTAGTGAAATTAACACTAGCCTGAAATTTCAGATCACGAAGCCCTCTTCGGAGCAGCAAAACAACATGATACAAAACCTGAAAATGACAAGTAAGAACATGGCATGGAGCTACTCAACAAGCTTAACAAAACACCCAAAGTGACCTGGGACCAAAATGGTTCACAAAATACTCTACCGAGCTCACGAACATAGCTCGAACACAATCAAATTTCAGACTTAGTGAAAACTGAGACATGCAGAAATTTAAATCACGAAGGCATGTAAACAAGCTCGATGCACTCACTACGGTACAAGTCATGGCAAGGAAAGCATATAAACAGCAAGAAGGCACAATATGCTAGCTACATATGGCAAGAACAAAGGCATAGCATGCATGGAACACTAACGGTAGCATCGGCAAAATCGCAAACAAATTGACGATCTGCCCAGATTAACAACGAAGCAAAAGTTGAGCTCGATTGAGTCAACCTAGAGCACTCCATATATGTAAACAAAGACATGGATGGATAGAGCGTAACATAAATATCAAAACTCCCTTACTGATCATCCTCAAAAGAGGCACGGATCACTAGGAAACAAGCTGGACATATAGCATCATGAACTAAAATATCCCAGACTTAGTGAAAATCCCTAAGTCCCTGAAATCAGCAATCACAGGTACCTCTCTTTGCAAGCTTGCACAAGACAACACACACATCCTAAAAATGCATGGGTGGCACCTCCGAAAAGAAGACAAAATTCTTAACAATTCATCCCAAAGGGGCACAGGCAGATCATGCACGAATTAAACATGGCAAAAATGACAAAAGTGCATGATGAACTAACGGATCTGCAATTTAACTCACGAAGCCTCCTTCTAACAGAATTTTGGGCAACAAGATGACCTCAAATGCAAATGATGCAATGGAATGAAATGATGTACATGTCGAGGCGAAGATTTTGATATATCATATGCCCAAAACGGAGTTACGGTTGCGGAGATACGAGCAGTCAAAGAATGCATAAAAATCTGGGAGTTAGTGTTTCGGGGGAGAGGGGGTCAACCCCAGATCTAGATCCAGCGCACGGATCCCGAGGCGGCGCCGGAGTACTGTTCACGCCGTAGCTCCTGTAGCTCGCCGGCGAGGGGGCCGTGGCCGTGGCGGCTGCCGGCGACGAGGAGGCGGCGAGGAGGCGGCGGAGGGGCGCGGCGCCGGCCGGGCGTCGGTGGTGGCGGCCGCGGGCCGCGAGGAGGCCGGCGGAGGGGCGCGGCGCCGGTGGCGGGGCGGCGGCCCACGGCGGCACCGGGAGCCGGAGACGAGGAGGGAGGCGGCGCTGGCGGCGGGAGGCACCAGGCGGCGGGGCGAGGCGGCCGGGCCGCGGGGGCTTCCCGCGGGCCTGGCGGGCCGGCGGCGGCGAAGCGGTCCCCCGGGCCACGCGGCGGCGGCTGAGTGGCGGCGGGGTGGAGCGGACGCTGTCCGGCGTGGGCCGGACACGTCCGTCGGCGGCGGAGGAAGGAGATCTGTTTTTTTAGGAGGAGGACGGGGAGGAAGACGAGATCCGAAATGGGGGGGTGTATATATAGGCATAAGTGGAGCTAGGAGAGTCCAAATGAGGTGCGGTTTTCGCCCACGCGATCGTGATCGAACGATCTAGGACATGGAGCAGAGTTTGGTGGGTTTTGGGACAAATTTGGGGGGTGTTGGGCTGCAACACACACGAGGCCTTTTCGGTCCCTCGGTTAACCGTTGGAGTATCAAACGAAGTCCAAATGACCCGAAACTTGACGGGCGGTCTACCGGTAGTAAACCAAGGCCGCATGACAAGTCTCGGTCCAATCCGGAAATGTTTGAACCCCACACACGAAAGAAAGCTAGAAATGGCCACCGGAGGAGAACGAAGCGCCGGAATGCAAAACGGACAACGGGGAAAATGCTCGAATGCATGAGATGAACATGTATGCAAATGCAATGCACGAGATGACATGATAAGAGATGCACAAAAAAGAAAAAACAACACACGGAGACAAAGACCCGAACCCGAGAAATAAATATAACTTAGCGCCGGAGACGGCAAGAGTTGGATACAAATATGGAAAGTATATCTGGGGTGTTACAGCCATCCAACTGTGTCCCGGGCTCTCGGCAGAAGACTGCGGACACTGATTATTCATTCATATTTAAATTTGTTTTCACACAGCGAAATATCTCTATATCTACTCTCTATCTCTACTCTTATAAAAATCCAAGTTGGTGATGATGGTGTGCCTGCCATCTTGTAATATAGATCGTCCGATCTATATCTGACGAATAGAAAGCAAACTTTGACAATATTACAAAAGATACCCGCACCTCTCTCCACATTTACAGATAAGGCCTTGCCTCATTCATCCTCTATCTCCCACAATCTCATTGCTGAGAAATTAAAAAAGGAAGTCTCTTGAACAATCTAGCATGGTGGCCGCTGCCGCCTGTCGGCGCCGTCCATCCCCATGCCTCCGTCCAGTCCGACCACCAGTGACCACCACGCCCCACTCCTCCTCACCTTATCTCTCATCTTTCATTTTTTCGATGAAATTCTCGAGATACCATTTTTACGATAAAATTCTCGAGATATCATTAGTTTTTACACATGGGATTACTCTTGCATGGGTCAATCACAACAGATGTTTTATAAAAAAATGCATCTTGATGTTCCATGCAATGCATGGGCATCTTGCTAGTCCATGAAAAGAACACATGGAAAAATTTCACGGTGAACGAGGGATTTGAATGTGCTAGGAGGGGCTGTTTGGATCTTGCCCAGGGTAGCCAAAATATTGGCGACCCTTTTGTCCACTGGTGCCTTTGCCAGCGATAAACGAGGAATAGCTCGGGTGCTCATGCATCCTCCAATGCGCGCGTTGGAGACAAGCTCACAAGAGTTGTGCTTTTTTGTCCCACGACGCCGCCCGAGCCGGCCGCAGACCAACCAGTGACCTGCAAATTACGCCATCCAACCATAGCCGCACACATTCTGATAGCAACTCAACCCACCAGACGAAATTCATGCAAACACGACGATATTTCATATAAAATAGCGGATTTTCATACAAACATGATGGATTTCATTACATTCAAATCATCTAAGAGGTGCTAGTTCTGAACATCACATGTCTAATAATACCTAGCCTAAATGGTCGCCCGCCAATCCATTTGTCTTCCTCATGTCCGGCAGCACGATCACCGGACTGCCAGTAGCCCCGAAGGTATATGTTTCAGCACAAAGGACGGCTCACTTCCCCACTGCCCAACTGACATCGTTGGCTGATGCCCAAGATGGAGGTGGAAGGGGGCTTCTCCGCTTCCGTGGAGCCCATGCGGGGTCGACGAAAGTCCTCGCAACAAAAGGATCCGGCAAGACAGTTGTTGTGTACGCCGACGTCGCCTCCGCGGTGGCCTTCATGGAACCCAAGCGGTGGCAGCTTCCCGTGTTCTACTTCTCCTCGATGATGGTGGCGGACGCGGAGGCGCTGGCCACCGACTCATCGCTTTCCGCGCACCTGGCTTTTGTCACTACTTGCATGGAGCGGCCGAATGCATGGGAGTCTCGGCCATAGAAATGGGAGACACGGTTGCAGGCACGGGAGGCGTGGTACGAGGTGGCGTGGACGGCAGTGACGACACCCGTGCTCCCCGCCGTGGCGGTATGGAGTAGCTCGCCGCTCCTCATCGAGCTGGCCTGGAGCAGCGAGTTGCTGAACCGTGCGCTCGCTTGGGGTGGCAACTGGCTCCATTGGGCGAGGGAAGGGAGGTGGATCAGTGAGTTGCATAGCTCGTATTCGACGGGCTCGGCGGGCCACCCGGCCGGCTTGGATGCCGGATAAACTACTCTTCGTAATCCATTGTAAGAGTGGAAAAAATGGTGAAGGAGGAGATAGGGGAGCGGCGGAGGTATTCCATGCTTAGTGTCGGCTCTGCATAACGAGCGTTTGCCCAAGGACTTCAAGGGTCCTCACAATGTGACTAATTACACAATAGATCAATCCCCTGAAGCTTGGGTTGAAAGTTATGAGATGGCCATGGAGATGCTGGAGGTTAGTGATGCCGCATGTGCTAAGTATTTCACCATGATGTTGGACAGGCTGGCTCGTACTTGGTTGAGAGGGCTGCCTCCAACTCCATCGGGTCATGGGCGGAGCTGAAGTCCCGTTTTATGTAAAATTGCAAAGACACATGCAAGCAGCCCATGTCAATCCTGGATTTGGATCCTTGTGTCCAAGGTGAGGGCGAGTCAACAACCCACTTGGTGCGTCGGATCTCAACTATTATACAATCATCAGACATCACCAACGTCGGCTCATCGGTTTTGATGTTGGAGAAAAATTGTCGTTTCCTTCCCCTAAAGCAGAAGCTCGGATAGCTTAAGTGCCACTGCAATGACATGGGGAGCTCATGGCGGCTCTTGTCAAGTATGCCGACTCCGACAGTACCAAGGACCCCGAGTCTGATGATGAAAAGCCGGGAAAGGGAAAGAAGAGCGGCAACATGAAAGGGCAACAGTATAACCCGACAAGTCAAGGTGGTAATGGTAAGCGTAAGGATGATGACAACTTAGACTTTGTGGCTAACACCAGAGCGCAAAATAATAATCAGCATTGCAAAGGAAGGCCGGCCCAGCCTGGAGGATCGAAATTTGACCTCGAAGCGGAGATGAATCAGCCTTGTCCGAGGCACGGTACATGCCAGAAGCCGACCACTCATTTGTGGAAGGATTGTTTTATCATGAGGGAGTTCAAGGCTTCCAATCTTTTTAAGAAAAACCATGGCCCGAATGGCAGTTCAGGATCCGGCTCTCATGGATCGGGCTTCGGTGGTGGTGGTTCAAACACTGGATTCCTGGGCCAAGGCAATCAAGGTGGTTTCAATCAGCTGTCTGGTCAAGGGAATCAGAAGCAGTCTGGTTATCAGAGTAACCCAAAGCAGTTGAATAGTGGAAAGTACCACATCATACCACAAGTTTATGCAAGCGGGATTAGAAGCTCCATAAGAGGGCAGTGAATGCCGTTGAGCTGGCGGTTCCTCGTTACTTGCGATGGTCTGTGTTGGGGATCGTAGCAGAAATTAAAAAAATTCTACGCATCACCAAGATCAATCTATGGAGTAATCTAGCAACGAGGGGAATAGGAGTGCATCTACATACCCTTGTAGATCGCGAGCGGAAGCGTTCAAGTGAACGGGGATGATGGAGTCGTACTCGCCGTGATCCAAATCACCGATGACCAAGTGCCGAACGGACAGCACCTCCGCGTTCAACACACGTACGGTTGGGAAGACGTCTCCTCCTTCTTGATCCAGCAAGGGGGAAGGAGAGGTTGATGAAGATCCAGTAGCACGACGGCGTGGTGGTGGATGCAGCAGGATCCCGGCAGGGCTTCGCCAAGCACAAGCAGGGAGGAGAGGTGTTACGGAGGGAGAGGGAGGCGCCAAGAGCAAGGTGCGGCTGCCCTCCCTCCCTTCCACTATATATAGGGGCTAAGGGGGGCGCATGCCCCCTTGGAGATCCCATCTAAAAGGGGGGGGCCTGGGGGCAACGGCCCCCTTAGGGTTTCCAACCAGGGGGGCGCATGCCCCCTCGGGGGGCAACGGCCCCCTAGGGTTTCCAACCCTAGGCGCCTTGGGCCCTTGGGTGGGGAGCACCAGCCCATCAGGGGCTGGTTCCCACACCACTTCAGCCCATGGGGCCCTCCGGGATAGGTGGCCCCATCCGGTGGACCCCCGGGACCCTTCCGGTGGTCCCGGTACAATACCGGTAACCCCCGAAACCTTCCCTCTGGCCGAAACTAGACTTCCTATATATAAATCTTTACCTCCAGACCATTCCTAAACTCCTCGTGATGTCCGGGATCATATCCGGGACTCCGAACAACTTTCGGGTTACTACATACTAATATCTCTACAACCGTAGCGTCACCGAACCTTAAGTGTGTAGACCCTACGGGTTCGGGAGACACGCAGACATGACCGAGACGCCTCTCTGGTCAATAACCAATAGCGGGATCTGGATACCCATGGTGGCTCCCACATGCTCCTCGATGATCTCATCGGATGAACCACGATGTCGAGGACATAATCAATCCCGTATTCAATTCCCTTTGTCAATCGGTACGTTACTTGCCTGAGACTCGATCGTCGGTGTCCCAATACCTTGTTCAATCTTGTTACCGGCAAGTCACTTTACTCGTACCATAATGCATGAGACCAACCCCTTGGTCACATTGAGCTCATTATGATGATGCATTACCGAGTGGGCCCAGAGACACCTCTCCGTCATACGGAGTGACAAATCCCAGTCTCGATTCGTGCCAACCCAACAGACACTTTCGGAGACACCCGTAGTGCACCTTTATAGCCACCCAGTTACGTTGTGACGTTTGATACACCCAAAGCACTCCTACAGTATCCGGGAGTTGCACAATCTCATGGTCTAAGGAAATGATACTTGACATTAGAAAAGCTCTCACAAAACGAACTTACACGATCTTTGTGCTATGCTTAGGTTTGGGTCTTGTCCATCACATCATTCTCCTAATGATGTGATCCCGTTATCAATGACATCCCCATGTCCATAGCCAGGAAACCATGACTATCTATTGATCAATGAGCTAGTCAACTAGAGGCTCACTAGGAACACATTGTGGTATATGTATTCACACATGTATTACGATTTCCGGATAATACAATTATAGCATGAATAATAGACAATTATCATGAACAAGGAAATATAATAATCATTTTATTATTGCCTCTAGGGCATATTTCCAACAGTCTGAACACCCAATTCTCTGGAGCCGTGACGATCACCTGCCCCGGGTTGATAATCTGGGCCACTTGGCTCTAGCGGTGGCGCCTCAGGTTGGAGGGTACAAATTCACTAATGTTCTCATGGATGGAGGCAGCAGCATCTATATCATTTATTATGATACTTTCCGTCGCATGGGGCTAACCGACCAAAATCTTAAACCGTCCAATACTGCTTTCCACGGAGTAGTGCCTGGTAAGTCGGCGTATCTAGAGGGAAAGATTGCTTTGGAAGTAGCCTTTGGGGATGAACATGACTCTAGAGCAGAGACGTTTACCTTTGAGGTGGTCAAGATCTAGAGCCCGTATCACGCTCTGTTTGGGCGGCCGGCTTATGCCAAATTCATGGCATGGCCTTGTTATGTTTATTTGCAACTTAAGATGTCGGGTCACAAGGGTAGTATTACAGTGCATGGAAGCTGGAAGATAGCCTTGGAATGTGAAGAAGGTGATGCTGCTTATGCTGAGTTTGTCTGCACAACAGAAGAATTGAAAATTTTCAAGGATAATGTTGACCCGGTGGACATGACATCTTTGAAGAAGACAACCACAGTGCATGACCTCCTATTGAAGTTTAAGTCAGCGGATGACACTAAGCTAGTTGATTTCATTCCTGACGATTCATCCAGGAAGTTCAGTATCAGTGCTAATCTGGATCCAAAATAGGAAAGCGCACTCATTGAGTTCATCCATGAGAACTGGGACATCTTTGCATGGAAGCCTTCAGACATGCCAGGTGTACCGTGGGAACTTGCTGAGCACACTCTCAATATTGATCCTAAGTTTAAACCGGTTAAGCAGTTCCTTCGCCGTTTCAATGAGGAGAGGCGCAAGGCCATTGGTGAAGAAGTGGCCTGGCTCTTGGCAGCTGGGTTCATTGTTGAAGTTTTTCATCCTGAGTGGTTGGCTAACCCGGTGCTGGTACTTAAGAAAAACGACACTTGGCGCATGTCTGTGGATTATACGGATGTTAACAAGGCCTGTCCGACTGATCCTTTTGCTCTCCCCCGTATTGATCAGATTATTGATGCCACGATAGGTTGTGAGTGTTTGAGATTTTTCGATGCTTATTCTAGTTATCATCAGATCAAGATGGCAGTTAAGGACCAGGAGAAGACAACCTTCATCACTCCCTTCCGAGCCTTCTGTTATGTATCTATGCCTTTTGGTCTCAAGAGTGCCCAAGCGACATACCAACGGTGTGTGCAAAATTTCCTTCATGATCAAATTGGGTGCAATGTTCATGCTTATGTGGATGATATCATGGTGAAATCCAGGAAGAAGGACACCTTGATAGATGATTTGAAAGAGACCTTTGACAATCTCCAGATCTACAAGAGGATGCTTAACTCAGCCAAATGTGTCTTTGGCGTACCAGCAGGCAAGCAATTAGGTTTTCTTGTTTTTGAACGGGGCATTGAAGCTAACCCGGAGATAATAAAGGCCATCACTCCCCTGGCTAAACCGGTATATATCAATGATGTTCAGCGTCTGGCGGGTCGTACTGCGGCCCTAAGCCGGTTCATAAGCCGTTTGGATGAGAAGGCTATTGATACGTCTCCAACGTATCTACTTTTCCAAACACTTTTCCCTTGTTTTGGACTCTAACTTGCATGATTTGAATGGAACTAACCTAGACTGACGCTGTTTTCAGTAGCATTGCCATGGTGTTATTTGTGTGCAGAAATAAAAGTTCGCGGAATGACCTGAAAATTCACGGAGACACGTTTTGGAATATATAAAAATACTGGCAAAAGAATCAGCTTAAGGGGCCCCACACCCTATCCACGAGGGTGCAGGACGCCCCCCCGGGGCGCACCCCCTACCTCGTGGGCCCCTGAGGCTCCACCGACGTCAACTCCAACTCTATATATTCACGTTCGGGGAGAAAAACATAGGAGAGAAGGATTCGTCACGTTTTACGATACAGAGCCACTGCCAAGCCCTAATCTTCATCGGGAGGGCTGATCTGGAGTCTGTTCGGGGCTTCGGAGAGGGGAATCCGTCGCCACTGTCATCATCAACCTACCTCCATCACCAATTTGATGATGCTCACCATCGTGCGTGAGTAATTCCATCGTGGGCTTGCTGGACGGTGATGGGTTGGATGAGATTTATCATGTATTCAAGTTAGTTTTGTTAGGGTTTGATCCCTAGTATCCAGTATGTTCTAAGATTGATGTTGCTATGACTTTGCCATGCTTAATGCTTGTCACTAGGGCCCGAGTGCCATGATCCCAGATCTGAACCTATTATGATTTCATGAATATATGTGAGTTCTTGATCCTATCTTGGAAGTCAATATTCACCTACTATGTGTTATGATCCGGTAACCCAGAAGTGACAATAACCGGGAGCACTCCCAATGATGACCGTAGTTTGAGGAGTTCATGTATTCACTAAGTGTTATTGGTCCAGTATGCTATTAAAAGGAGGCCTTAATATCCCTTGGTTTCCAATAGGACCCCGCTGCCACGGGAGGGTAGGACAAAAGATGTCATGCAAGTTCTTTTCCATAAGCACGTATGACTATATTCGGAATACATGCCTACATTACATTGATGAACTGGAGCTAGTTTTGTCTCACCCTATGTTATAACTGTTGCATGAGGAATCGCATCTGACATAATTATCCATCATTGATCCATTGCCTACGAGCTTTTCACGTATTGATCTTTGCTTAGTTACTTTTCCGTCACCACCGTTACAATTGCTACAATACTGCTACTGTTACTTTTGCCACCATTACCGTTACCTCCATACTACTTTTATACTAAATACTTTGCTACAGATATTAAGTCTTTCAGGTGCCATTGAATTAACAACTCAACTGTTAATACTTGAGAATATTCTTTGGCTCCCCTTGTGTCGAATCAATAAATTTGGGTTGAATACTCTACCCTCGAAAACAGTTGTTATCCCCTATACTTGCGGGTTATCAAGACTATTTTCTGGCGCCGTTGCCGGAGAGCATAGATCTATTATTTGAGTCACTTGGGATTTATATGTGTTGATCACTATGAGGAACTTGAAAGATGAAAGAACTAAGATTTTTTCCTCAACTATGAGGGGAGGTAAGGAATTGCCATATAGCTCTGCACTTGATTCACCTTCTGTTTTGAGTAAGCTTGCGACACCTAAACCTGCATGTTATTGATGATGCCACTTCTGCAATGCATGATGCTTATGATGAAAGTACTTCTTTGCCTGATAATACTGTGCATTAGGTGAATTTCTTGATGAACAACTTGCTAGGGTTAGAGAAAATGAAATTATTGAAACTGATAATATTGATGAAAGTGATGATGAAGATTCTCCCCCTAGATATGAATTGCCTGATGTGCCTGAGGGTTATGTTATGGATGAAGAAATGCCTAGAGATCTTTTAGCTTGCAAAGATAGATATGATCTTAAGCAACTGTTAGCTAATCTGAAAGAAAAGTCTTTGAATGCTAGAATGAAATATGACCCTGCTTTTGCTACTTCACCTATCTGTATTTCTGATAAGGGTTATGATTTCTCTATCGATCCTGAGTTAATTACTTTGGTTGAATATGATCCTTTTTATGGATATGAATCTAAAACTGTTGTGGCACATCTTACTAAATTGAATGATATAGCCACCCTATTCACTCATGAGAAAAAAATTCGTTACTACTATATCCTGAAGTTATTTCCGTTCTCATTAAAGGGTGATGCTAAAACATGGTTTAATTCTCTTGCTCCTAGTTGTGTGCGTAGTCCCCAGGATATGATTTATTACTTCTCTGCTAAATATTTCCCCGCTCATAAGAAACATGCCGCCTTAAGGAAAATATATAATTTTGTGCAAATTGAAGAAGAGAGTCTCCCACAAGCTTGGGTGAGGCTTCTCCGATTTCTTAATGCTTTGCCTGATCATCCTCTCAAGAAAAATGAAATACTTGATATCTTTTATAATGGACTAACCGATGCTTCCAAAGACCACCTGGATAGTTGTGTTGGTTGTGTTTTCAGGGAAAGAACTATTGAGCAAGCTGAATTGCTATTGAATAATATGTTGAGTAATGATAATGATTGGACACTTCCTGAACCAACTCCTAAGCCAACTCCGAAGAAAAGGGGTATTCTATTTCTTAGTCCTGAAGATATGCAAGAGGCAAGGAAATCTATGAAATAAAAGGGTATTAAAGCTAAAGATATTAAGAATTTACCACCTATTGAAGAAATACATGGTCTTGATAACCCGACACAGGTAGTAAAGGTAAATTCTCTCTATAGATTTGATGAAGGTGATATTCCTTGTAATAAGTCTACTAGCCAATGCTTGGATGAATTTGATAATTTTATTGTTAAACAAGAAAACGTCAATGCTTATGTTGGTAGACAATTAAAACGTAATGCTTATATGATTGAAGACTTGATTGATTATATGCCTAGAGTTAAAGGTGACCTTAAACTTATTAGTAAACATGCTTCTATGGTTACCACTCAAGTAGAACAAGTGCTTAAAGCTCAAGATGATTTGTTCAATGAACTGAATAATAAGGAGAATGAAAATTTTGTTAGAGTTGTGACTAGAGGTGGTAAAATGACTCAGGAACCTCTGTATCCTGAGGTCCACCCTAAGAGAGCTGAGCAAGATTCTCAGAGAACTAAAGTTGATGCACCTAGTTCTTCTAAGAAGAAGAAAAAGAAAAATGATAGGACTTTGCATGCTTCTAGTGAACCTGTTGTTGACACACCTGAGAATCCCAATGAAATTTATATTTCTGATGCTGAAACATAATCTGGTAATGAACATGAACCTAGTAATAATGTTAATGATGATGTTCATGTTGATGCTCAACCTAGCAATAACAATGATGTAGAGATTGAACCCGCTGTTGATCTTGATAACCCACAATCAAAGAGTCAACATTATGATAAGAGGGACTTCGTTGGTAGGAAGCACGATAAAGAAAGAGAACCATGGGTTTAGAAACCTGTGCCTTTTCCTCCTAAGCCATCCAAGAAAAAGGATGATGAGGATTTTGAGCACTTTGATGAAATGATTAGACCTATCTTTTTACGTATGCGTTTGACTGATATGCTTAAAATGAATCCTTATGCTAAGTATATGAAAGATATTGTTACAAATAAAAGAAAGATACCGGAAGTTGGAATTTCCACCATGCTTGCCAATTATACTTTTGAAGGTGGAATACCTAAGAAACTAGGAGATCCCAGAGTACCAACTATACCATGCTCCATTAAAAGAAACTATGTTAAAACTGCTTTATGTGATCTTGGAGCCGGTGTTAGTGTTATGCCTCTCTCTTTATATCGTAGACTTGATTTCAATAAGTTGACACCTACTGAAATATCTTTGCAAATTGCCGATAAATCAACTGCTATAGCTATCGGTATCTGTGAGGATGTGCCTGTTGTAGTTGCAAACATTACTATTTTAACGGACTTTGTTATTCTTGATATTCCCGAGGATGATAGTATGTAGATTATCCTTGGCAGACCCTTTTTGAATACTGCAGGGGTTGTTATTGATTGCAACAAAGGCAATGTCACTTTTCATGTTAATGGTAATGAGCATACGGTTCACTTTCCGAGGAAACAAACTCAAGTCCACAATATCAATTCTATTGGAACACTATTGGAGGTTTTGAATTTCCTCTCCCTACCATCAAGAAAAAATATGATATTCTTATTGTTCGGGACATGCATATCCCCATTGAGGTAACCTAGTGTTATTCGAAAATTCTCCGGTTTCATGTTATTCGGAAAGAGTTTGTTAACAAGACTTGATCAACCTTGTTAGTGGATTCCTTTTGATGAGCATGAGATGGATGAAGTTAGAAATCATAACTCTCTATACCCTCCTTTTACTTTATGTTATTTAGATTAAATAAGCAAAAATAGTATTTTCTGTCTATTTTCTGAATTATCCTTACAATAAAAATACCCCCAAAATAAGACTTCTCCAAATGTCCTAAAAATGATATATGATTTTTTGTAGAATATTTTAGAATTATTGGCACTGAGAACACACCAGGGGCCCCACAACTTGGCCATGAGGGTGCAGGGCGTGCCTCATGCCTCATGGACCCCATGTGGACCCCCTCCACTTATTCCAGCACCCACACACTTCGTCTTCCTCTAGAAAAAATCATCCCGTAGCTCAAACCCGTGTTCTAGCTCATCTTGCTGCCATTTTCGATCTCCTTGCTCAAAGCTCCATTCACAAAACTGCTTTGGGGGATTGTTCTTTGGTATGTGACTCCTCCAATGGTCCAATTAGTTTTTGTTCTAGTGCTTTTATTTATTGCAATTTTTTGCTGCTTAGGTGACCCTGTTCTTGAGCTTGCATGTCAAATTTATGTGGTCAAAAGTAGTTTTAATGCATGATATAGCCTCTAGGCACTTGTAGGAGTAGTTACTATCAATCTTGTTGAGTTTGGTTCACTTTTATTTTGAGTCAGTAAAAATTTCAGAAAATTTCAGAGGGAGAAAATGTTGAAGAGATTGTTTAGAGGCTCTTCGAGCCGAAGCTCGAAGGATAAGCAGAATGAGGAGAATAGAAAGCCAAAATACAATATTCCTCAAACTGTGGAGGTTCGGCCGTGCGAATGGCCTTGTGATGAGTTATTGACAGCCGCTGGAATTCATGATGACTTTTATTACTTGGCTGAGAATGCAGGCCTCACCGACTCCCTCCACGACTAGCGCGAACAATATCTCCTACTCACTAATATTTTCGTACAATTTTTTTATTTCCATGCTAAGAAATCACCACCTTCACTGGAGTTTCACTTATATGATGAGGTTAAGGAGATGTCACTCCATGATTTTTGTCGAGTCTGCAAGATACCCTTTGAGGGCAGCATCGAGGAACCACACCGTAGTGATGTGGATGGGTTTATTGATAGAATTCTTGTAGGAGAAACTAGGAAAGTTTCTGATGCAAGAATTACCAGTATACATTTTCCTGTTCTATGTTACTTTGCGATATTTGCTAGTAGATGCTTAATTGGTCGCAGGAATAGTGGAAATCTTAGTGCTCCTAATATTGTCATTTTGCTCCATGCTTTGTTTCGTGATACCACTTTCAGCTTAGGCGCTATTGTTGCTAAACGATTAAATCTGAACCGTACAAAGGGCCCCATATTTGGAGACATTTTTGCTTCACGCCTTGCTGAACATTTTGGGATACCTATTAGGTATTATGAGATACAGGAAAAGTTTCTACCTCCTATTTTTCTAGATTATAAGAGTATGGTAGCACATGATTTTATTGTTAAAGATAAGAAGAAGAGGCTTAAGTATAATTTGGTATTTGATAAAACTCACTGTGAGATTATTACCTTGCCTACACCCTCTTTGTTTAACATACTTTCAGGCACGTACCTCATCTTACCAGAGGCCATTTATGCATACTGGAGGCTGACACAAGTCCTAGAGCCTGAGCCTGAGCCACCACTTGACCCTTATCGCCAGTCTGTTTATCAGTGGGAACCGGAAGAGATCGCCAACCAGTGGCACCCTGAGGATCCTCCTCAGTACACCGGAGGGAGTAGCTTCGATCCTGGGCATAGACTATCTTAAGCCCAAAGCCTAAGCTTGGGGGAGTACGTATTTCTCACCAACATTACATTCACGTTCACACACTCACGCCAGTTTTCGGTGCTCATACTTTTTCATTGTACTATCCATGCTAGTTTATTTTCTTTTCCAGCATTCTTCTTGTGTGTTTGAAAAACCTTAAGAAAAAAATTAGTTGTAGCTTTTAGCTGGTTTACTTTCCATGCCTGTAGTAGCAATTAAAAGAAACCCCAAAAAGATTTCTCGTTCTTCTTTTGCTTGTTGGGAGCTTTCCCGCGTAAATAGTTTTATTTCTTTTCTTGTTCTTTGGGGGTCGAGAGGAGAAGACCATGATGAAAAATTTGAGTGGCTCGCATTTGCATTATTGTTGATTTAACTAAGAGCCCATGTTACCTTGTCTTCTCCCTTGTATTAAATGCTTGCAGATTCCAGCTTAGTCCAATGCACGTGCACTATTATTATTATCCACACCGTTCGGTCGTGCAAATGAAAGGCAATAATATCGATATATGATGGACTGATTGAAATGAGTGTAGCGACCTGACCTCAGATGGCCAAGTCTCTGTGCTTCAGTGTCATCCCTAGATCGGTAATGCTGACACACACAGTACTTGAAGGATTTATAACAGAGTGGCAATCACACACTTATTACATCGAATGTCTCAAAAGAGAACTTATAACAATAATATGGCTTAAGGCCATCTAATACGATAACAGCGGAAGGCTTGGAAGATAAAGTGAGTCCATCAACTCCAACGGCATAGCTGAGCTGTACGGCAACGACCTAACGAACCTTACTCCTCGTATGAAAAGTCCGCAACATAATACGTTGCAGCCAGAAAAGGGGTCAGCACATGGAATATGCTGGCAAAATAACACAGTAGAGCAAGAACAGAATAGTGCTATCACTACATGCATATTTGAGAAGGTTCCTCCAACTCAATCCCAATTTTTCCCTACAACAAAGGAATAGATTTTAATTTAACTATCATGGTAGTTGAAACATCATTGAGAAGGTTCCTCCAACTCAATCCCAATTAAAGTGATTAACATCCCAACAATATTAATTAAGGATGATGAGATACATGTGATAGCTCAAATACTAGATACTCAAGAATTGTCCATAACCGGGGACACGGCTAACCATGATTAGATTATACACTCTGCAGAGGTTTGCGCACTTTTCCCCACAAGACTCGATCGCCTCCGTTGGATTTCTCGCACTACAAGGTGTTTGAGAAACGGATGATCGAGACACAGTTTTTCAGAAACATTAACTCTCTACTCCGGACAGACCATACCAAACCTATATCCCACTACCTGCTAATATGCCTCTTCAAGAGCTTCACGTAACTTACTCAACTATGCTAGAGCCCATAATAGCTTGTGGCTGCAAACGGAAGTTTCTAGCATGAATCATCTCAGTTCCCTTTGAGCCTGGGTGGCGGTCCATAGGAAGATCACACGGGTACTCCGGGATTTCCAAAAAAATACAGGCAACACTGGGTACTCCAGGTGCCTCAATCCACCCAGATGTTAATTTAAATTGCCACCTTAAGTTGAACCATTAATTAACAAACTAACATCTGTCATGGATTTCACTCAAACCCAAACCACATCTACGAGCATAGCATAGCATAACAATATAAGCAAGGCGTAGAAGTAACTCCCGAGGGTTTGAATGTAACAGGGTAATAGGTTCTACCTCATCAACTACTTCCCAACCCACATGTTAATGACATCCTAATCATGCAATGTTTGAGGATTGGAACTAATGCATAAAACCTCGGTGATAAAAGGGATATGATCAAAGTGTTACTTGCCTTGCTGACAGTCTGCGATACCTAGGGACTCATAGTAGCACGCTTCGCACTCCGGGTGTTCTATCACAAACAAACAATAACGTACATAAGCAACAAGCAAAGATGCGCAAGCAAAACTCAAATAAAAGAGGTTGACCAGAAGGTTCAACTTAAGAACCTCGGTTCGCAAAAAGAATCAAATCAAATGGAGCAACGAAACTCAAACGGCGAAAGAAAGAAGCTTCATTTACTAATCTGAACCTAGGTCAAAATTTTGCAGTAGAAAAAACTTATTTAAGTTGGTTAAACGGAAAGAGGGTTTCGAGACATAACTCTAGGCGCTTGAATCGCCTGATTCCGACTAACGAGCGAAAAGATAAACAGAAACTAAGATCGGATCAGAAATCACGATTGAGAAAAACTCGCGGAATAAATCCGATAAACGAAAATTGACAAACAGACTAACGAATGAGCGTTCGTTAGCTGTAACTAACGGGCAGAAACCGTTCGTTAAAACAAACGTACGGACGAACGTCCGCTAACGAGAAAAACCGGCGATCCGAAAAAAATGAATCTAGGGTTTTCTAAAAAAACCGAACAGTTTAAAAAAAACCGGCGGCGGATCCGGCGGCTACCTCCGGCGAGGGGCTCCGGCGGGGTGAGGTGCGGGCGGCGGCTCGCGGGCGGTGGGGCTTGGCGGCGGTGACGGCTAGGCGGCGCGGGCGGTGGCTGGCGCTGGCGGCGCAGCTCGGGTGGCGGTGGGGGTGGCGGTTTGGGCGGCGGGGTGGCAGCTTATAAGGAGGGGGGCTTGCTTGGAGGAGCGGGCAAGCAGCGGTGGCGCGGAGTCCGGCTCGGACTCCTAGTCCGAGCAGCGGCGGGGCGGCGCGCACGCGGGGAGGCGGCGGAGGCTGTGGGCCGGCCTGGCTTGGCTGGGCCTTAGGCCCAGTAGGGCGCGGGAACCTCTTTTTTTAAATAATTTCGCCGACCGAAATAAAATCCTAGAAAAATAAAAAAAAATCTAAAAATGCCAAAACATATTTTCACTGTCTAAATAAAATATTTAGAACGAGATGAACATTTTCTTGGCCCTAAAATGCAATTTTGAAAACGTGCAATTTTTCTAATGCAAACAAAATTGCAATAAAATCCAAATAAAACAAATATTTGATTTTAATATTTTTCCTCCAATATTTCAATTATCTTAGAGAAGTCATATTATCTCCTCTCATATATTTTGATATGAAATATTTTCGGAGAGAAAAATAATTAAAACCAAAATCCTCGTTTCAAAATTTGATAAAATCAAATTTGAAAACCGGGAGGAATCCCCAACTCTCTCCGAGGGTCCTTGAGTGCTTAGGATTTCGAGGATCGCGAGACGGAAAACAAATAAAATATGATATGCATGGCTGACTATGTATAACATTCCAAATTGAAAATTTGGGATGTTACAAACCTACCCCCCTTAACATGAATCTCACCCTCGAGATTCGGGTTGGCTAGAAAATAGGTGTGGGTGGTCTTTGCCAAGATCATCCTCTCGTTCCCAGGTGGCTTCGTCCTCGGTATGGTGGCTCCACTGAACTTTGCAAAACTTGATAACCTTACTGCGGGTCACTCTGCTGGCAAACTCAAGAATCTTTACTGACTTCTCCTCGTAAGTAAAATCACTGTCCAACTGAATTGCCTCCAAGGGTACTGTATCTCTTAACGGTATATCGGCCATCTCAGCATGACACCTCTTCAACTGTGAAACGTGAAAGACATCATGAACTCCTGATAATCCCTCGGGTAATTCCAACTTGTAGGCAACTTTTCCCATCCGTTCCAAAACACGATATGGTCCTACAAATCTCGGAGCTAATTTCCCCTGAACTCCAAAACATTTCACTCCTTGCAAGGGATATACTCACAGATATACTATGTCTCCAATTTCATAGGTTACCTCTTTGTGTTTTGAGTCCATATAACTCTTCTGCCTGGACTGAGAAATCTTCAATCTATCACGAATCAATTTAACCTTCTCCTCGGACTCTTTGATCAAGTCTGGTCCAAACAACTGTCGGTCTCCTACCACATCCCACATCAAGGGTGTTCTGCACCTGCGTCCATACAAGGCTTCAAATGGTGCCATCTTCAAACTGGCTTAGTGGCTATTGTTGTACGAGAACTCTGCGTAATGTAAATTCTCATCCCAACTAGATCCATAATCTAGCGCACAGGCTCTCAACATGTCCTCCAGAATTTGGTTCACTCTCTCAGTCTGTCCATTTGTCTACGGGTGAAAAGCTGTATTGAACTCTAACCTTGTTCCCAAAGTCTAATGTAACTGATGCCAGAACTTTGAAGTAATCTGTGTTCCTCTATCTGATACGATGGTCCTCGGAACTCCATGCAAACATAGGATCCTGGACATATAAATCTTGGCCAACTTCGCACCTGTATAAGTGGTTTTCACTGGGATGAAGTGAGCCACTTTGGTCAAGCGATCAACTACTACCCATATGGAATCATATCCTGCTTTGGTCCTGGGCAATCCGGTGATAAAATCCATGCCCAGTTTATCCCACTTCCATTCGGGTATCGGCATAGGCTGTAACAGTCCTGCTGGCTTTTGATGTTCTGCCTTCACTGGCTGACATACATCCCATGCGGCTACATACTCAGCAATATCCTTCTTCATACCGGTCCACCAGAAATGTTCCTTCAAATCTAGATACATCTTGGTGTTTCCGGGGTGTATCGAGTATGGTGAGTCATGAGCCTCTTGAAGTATTAACTTCCTGATCTCCTAGTTATTGGGAACATAAACTCGGTCCTCAAACCATAGGGTATCATGCTCATCTTCACGAAAACCTTTGGCCTTTCCTTTGCTCATCTTCTCCTTTATCTCGGCAATCTCCTTGTCATCCTTCTGAGCTTCCCGAATCTTGTCCAACAATGTCGACTGTACTTCCATTGTTGCAACGAATCCTCTAGGAACAATCTCCAATCGAAGTTCCATGATATTCTTTTCTAATTCCTTCGGCAATCCCTTACTTTCTAGGATATTAGCATAACTCTTCCTGCTCAAGGTGTCTGCTACAACCTTGGCCTTTCCTGGGTGATAGTGTAGCTTCATATCATAATCCTTTATAAGCTCCAACCATCTCCTCTGTCCAAGGTTCAGTTCCTTCTGGGTGAAGATGTACTTCAAACTCTTATGGTCCGTGTATACATCACATCGATTTCCAATAAGGTAATGCCTCCAGGTCTTCAATGCATGCACTATGGCTGCTAACTCCAAATCATGCGTGGCATAGTTTAACTCATGATGTTTTAGTTGTCGTGAGGCATACGAAACAACTCTTCCATCCTGCATAAGTACACATCCAGGTCCTAAGCGAGAGGCGTCGCAATACACTTGGAATTCCTTATGTATATCCGGCAGTGTTAGCATTGGTGCTATAGTCAACCATTCCTTCAACTCCTGGAAACTTGCCTCGCAATCTTCTGTCCATTTAAACTTAGTATCCTTCTTTAACAGTTCAGTCATTGGCTTCGCAATCTTGGAAAAGTTCACAATGAATCTCCGATAGTAACCTGCGAGTCCAAGGAAACTTCGGATCTCGCTAACTGAGGTGGGTGCCAACCATTCAGACTGACTAAATTTTACTGGGGTCTACTGTTATACCTTCTCCCGATATAACATGTCCAAGGAACCCGACTTCCTTCAACCAAAACTCGCATTTGCTAAACTTAGCATACAACTGGTGTTCCCTCAGTTTCTCGAGAACTAAGCGCAAATGCTCCTTGTGTTCCTCCTCGTTCTTCGAGTATACCATAATATCATCAATAAACACCACAACAAACTTGTCCAAATACTCCATGAACACCTTGTTCATCATGCTCATGAAATAAGCAGGGGGGTTAGTCAGTCCAAATGACATGACCGTGTACTCGTATAATCCATACCGCATCGTGAACGTTGTCTTTGGTATATCCTTCTCACGTATCTTCAACTAATGGTATCCTGATCGCAGATTGATCTTCGAAAACACCTTAGCTCCTTGCAACTGATCAAACAGATCGTTGATCATCGGCAGTGGGTACTTGTTCTTAATCGTCAACTCATTCAAGGCTTGATAATCAACAACCATCCTTATGGATTTGTCCTTCTTCTCAACCAAAAGCACAGGGCTCCCCAAGGTGATGAACTTCTTCGAATTTATCCTTTTTCCAATAACTCCTTGATCTGTTTCTTAGTTTCCTCCAGATCATTTGCGGGCATCCGATAGGGTCTCTTGGATATTGGTCCTATTCCTGGCAATAGCTCTATCAAAAACTCAATGTCTCTATCCGGTGGCATGCCTGGTAACTCCTCGGGAAAAACATCCGGATAATCCTTCACTACAGGCACTTCCTCCTAAACAACTCCCGTAAGGGCATTCACTTGGCTCCTCCTAGGCACATGCCTAGACACATACTTAATCATTTTTCCCTTCGGGGTGGTAAGATAAATCAACTTACTAGCACGGTCAATACTCCCTCCAAACTTTGACATCCAGTCCATACCTAATATCACATCCAATCCTTGTGACTCCAAGATAATTAGGTCAGACAGAAAAACATGTGTGCCAATAGTTAAGGGTACCTGGTCGCACCATCGGCTAGCCATGTATTCTGCTCCGGGTGAGCTTAGTAACAGAGGGGTCCTAAGGGTTTGGGTTGGTAGTTTAAACTTATCCACAAATCCCCTTGATATGTATGAATGCGATACTCTAGTATCGAAAAGAACAAGAGCGGTAAATGACTTGACCAAAAACTTACCTATTACCGCGTCTGCCTGCTCTTCAACCTCCTCCACGTTAACGTGGTTCACTTGTCCTTTGTTGAATGGATTGGGTTTCCTCCCAGCGCTCCCATTTCCGTTTCCATTCCTTCCTTCAGGGCACTCCATGGCGTAGTGTCCAGTCTTCCCACACTTGAAGCAAGTAACATGACTTAGGTCTATTTTGGTGGGTGTGGCTAGATTGGGGCGGTTTTGATTATTGTTGGCTCCGTTCCCATTCCCATTCTTAGAACCATTGTGGTTATGCAATCCTCCTCCAGTGTGGTTGTGACCTCCATGTTTATGAACAAGTCCTCCCGAATTCGGGGTTAGGCGAGGCCTCTGCTGAGCTCCTGAGTTATACTTCCCTTGTCCATACTTTCTCTTGCGGCTCTCAATCTGCTGCTGCTTCCCTTCAATCATAAGAGCCTTATCTACCAACTCTTGGTAGTTGTTGAAGGTTGCTACCATCAACTGCATGCTCATCTCATCATTCAACCCTTCCATAAACTTCTCCTGCTTCGCGGCATCTATGGCCACATCATCAGGGGCATAGCGTGATAACTTGCTAAAATCATCCACGTACTGAGCCACAGTATGGTTCCCCTGGCGTAGGTTGCGGAACTCCCGCTTCTTTATCTGCATAGCTCCAGTTGATACATGGGCCATGCGGAAAGCTTGCTGAAACTGGTCCCAAGTGACGTTGGCTATGGGGAAAGTGGCTGTGTAATTCTCCCACCATGAGGCTGCAGGTCCATCCAATTGATGTGCGGCAAAGCGCACCCTCTCAGCATCTGTGCAACCTGTAGTGATTAACTCCCTTCCAATACGGTGTAGCCAATCATCAGGAACTATTGGCTCGGTGCTACTGGAAAACACCGGCGGTTGTAACCTTAGAAAACGGGCTAGTTTGTCCACTGGCGGCGGGTTGTTGTTGTTATTGTTGTTGTTGTTGTTGTTGTTGTTGTTGTTGTTGTTGTTGTTGTTGTTGTTGCCCTGGTTCTGAACTAGCAATTGCATCAAAGTATTATGCTGCTGGATCAACTAGGTGAGCTCCGGTGGGAAAGCAAAACCAGGGTCACGTCTCGGAGGCATCTGATGGGTTTAGATGGAAGAGATCGGAATAGAAAAGGGGTCTAATGAGAAAACACTACCCATATGCACATGAGACAAACACAAACATTTCACTTAATCAATCAAGCAAGGGCATACAAATGGTCTAGGACTATCGCAAAGTGCTCATCTACTACTAATTGCATGGGGAAATACTACTAATATATGGTGGTCATCTAGAAATTTTGATCAGTGGAGGACTCCATGATGTCTGCTCCAGCTTCGTCTTCAAAGTCATTATCACTAGGATCGGAATCGGTGTCGTCGATGATGATAAGTCCTCGGGGCGTATCTCCTTGGGTTCTTCTTCTTCTATTGGTGTCGGTCCTCCCATGAATACTCCGATCTTCTTGACTAGGTCGTCATTCTTCTCCAGTAGTGTCTTGATTTCCTCCTCATATCCATCACGTGTAAAATTTAGTTCTTCCTCCAGCTCGATGATTCTAGTCTTTGCCTTTTTCAAGTCCATCATGTCTGCGCACATCTGGTTCTCCTGACATCGAATGTGTTGGTTTAACTCCTGGATGAAAGCTGCAATGGATCTATCCTTCCTGGTGCTGATTACTTCCCATTGCTCGTCTCGGCGCCCACATATTTGGTAGATAGTGTCCTTAAGCTCCCTGTTGTAGACCTCTCCAATGCGTCCCATGGTAATGTGGGCTGCCATGCTCTTGCCTAGACTCCAGGTGGGTGCTTCAAAAGAAAACTCTATGGGTTTAGAAGTTGGCGAGAACGCCCTTCCTAGAACTTGTACTTGAACCATCCAGCGCTCCTCTTCAGGTCAAGTGGCGTTGTACGTTCCGATGAAGCTTGGTATTCCAATGTTCAAGTACCTGGTGACTTCCTTCAAGTGGCATCCAAAAGGTGTGTCTTCATCCGGTTGGGCAAACTTGTTCTTCATCTCCATCATCCTAAAGAGTAGAATTTGAAGAGGAGTCAGAAATGAGAAGAGAAGTGTGACCTATGGTTTATCTTAGTGGTCGTGTCCTACACTCAGCGTGTGCTCTGATACCATCTTGTAGCGACCCGACCTCAGATGGCCAAGTCTCTGTGCTTCAGTGTCATCCCTGGATCGGTAATGCTGACACACACAGTACTCGAAGGATTTATAACAGAGTGGCAATCACACACTTATTACATCGAATGTCTTAAAAGAGAACTTATTACAATAATATGGCTTAAGGCCATCTAATACGATAACAACGGAAGGCTTGGAAGATAAAGTGAGTCCATCAACTCGAACGGCATAGCTGAGCTGTACGAGAATGACCTAATGAACCTTACTCCTCGTCTGAAAAGTCTGCAACATAATACGTTGCAGCCCGAAAACGGGTCAGCACATGGAAAATGCTGGCAAAGTAACACAGTAGAGCAAGAACAGAATAATGCTATCACTACATGCATATTTGGCTGGTGGAAAGCTCTATGGTTATAGTTTTTGCGAAAAGCCAATTTTTCCCTACAACAAAGGAATAGATTTTAATTTAACTATCATGGTAGTTGAAACATCATTGAGAAGGTTCCTCCAACTCAATCCCAATTAAAGTGATTAACGTCCCAACAATATTAATTAAGGATGATGAGATACATGTGATAACCCAAATACTAGATACTCAAGAATTGTCCATAACCGGGGACATGGCTAACCATGATTAGATTATACACTGCAGAGGTTTGCACACTTTTCCCCACAAGACTCGATCGCCTCCGTTGGATTTATCGCACTACAAGGTGTTTGAGAAACGGATGACCGAGACACAGTTTTTCAGAAACATTAACTCTCTACTCCGGACAGACCATACCAAACCTACATCCCACTACCTGCTGATCTGCCTCTTCAAGAGCTTCACGTAACTTACTCAACTATGCTAAAGCCCATAATAGCTTGTGGCTGCACACGGAAGTTTCTATCATGAATCATCTCAGTTCCCTTTGAGCCTGGGTGGCAGTCCATAGGAAGATCACATGGGTACTCCGGGATTTCCAAATAAATACAAGCAACACTGGGTACTCCAGGTGCCTCAATCCACCGAGATGTTAATTTAAGTTCCCACCTTAAGTTCAACCATTAATTAACAAACTCACATCTGTCATGGATTTCACTCAAACCCAAACCGCGTCTACGAGCATAGCATAGCATAATAATATAAGCAACGCGTAGAAGTAACTCCCAAGGGTTTGAATGTAACAGGGTAATAGGTTCTACCTCATCAACTACTTCCCAACCCACATGTTAATGACATCCTAATCATGCAATGTTTGAGGATTGGGACTAATGCATAAAAACTCGGTGATAAAAGGGATATGATCAAAGTGTTACTTGCCTTCCTGACGGTCTGCGAAACCTAGGGACTCGTAGTAGCACGCTTCGCACTCTGGGTGTTCTATCACCAACAAACAATAACATACATAAGCAACAAGAAAAGATGCGCAAGCAAAACTCAAATAAAAGAGGTTGACCAGAAGGTTCAACTTAAGAACTCCAGTTCGCAAAAAGAATCAAATCAAACGGAGCAACGAAACTCAAACGGCGAAACAAAGAAGCTTCGTTTACTAATCTGAACCTAGGTTAAAATTTTACAGTAGCCAAAACTTATTTAAGTTGGTTAAACGGAAAGAGGTTTTCGAGACGAAATTCTAGGCGCTTGAATCACCTGATTCCGACTAACGAGTGAAATGATAAAGAGAAACTAAGATCGGATCAGAAATCGCGATTGAGAAAAACTCGCGGAATAAATCTGATAAAACAAAACTGAAGAACATACTAACGAACGAGCGTTCGTTAACTGTAACTAACGGGCAAAAATCGTTCGTTAAAACAAACGTACGGACGAACGTCCGCTAACTAGAAAAACCGGCGATCTGAAAAAAAAACAAATCTAGGGTTTTCTAAAAAAACCAAACGGTTTAAAAAAACGGCGATGGATCCGGCGGCTACCTCTGGCGAGGGGCTCCGGCGGGGCGAGGTGCGGGTGGCAGGGCGGTGGCTCGTGGGCGGCTAGGCGGCGGCGGCTAGGCGGCGCGGGCGGTGGCTGGCGCTGGCGGCGCGGCTCGGGTGGCGGTGGGGGTGGCGGTTTGGGCGGCCGGGTGGCGGCTTATATGGAGGGGGGCTTGCTTGGAGGAGGGGGCAAGCGGCGGCGGCGCGGAGTCCGGCTCGGACTCCTAGTCCGAGCGGCAGCGTGGCGGCGCGCGGGAGGGGAGGCGGCGGCGGCTGCGGGCCGGCCTGGCTTGGCTGGGCCTTAGGCCCAGTCGGGCGCGGGAACCTCTTTTTTTTAAATAATTTCGCCGACCGAAATAAAATCCTAGAAAAATAAATAAAAATCTAAAAATGCCAAAACAAATTTTCACCGTATAAATAAAATATTTAGAACGAGATGAACATTTTCTTGGCACTAAAATGCAATTTTGAAAACGTGCAATTTTTCTAATGCAAACAAAATTGCAATAAAATCCAAATAAAACAAATATTTGATTTTAATATTTTTCCTCCAATATTTCAATTATCTTAAAAAAGTCATATTATCTCCTCTCATATATTTTGAATGAAATATTTTCGGAGAGAAAAATAATTAAAACCAAAATCCTCGTTTCAAAATTTGATAAAATCAAATTTGAAAACCGGGAAGAATCCCCAACTCTCTCCGAGGGTCCTTGAGTTGCTCAGGATTTCGAGGATCGCGAGACGGAAAACAAATAAAATATGATAGGCATGGATGACTATGTATAACATTCCAAATTGAAAATTTGGGATGTTAGAATGAGAGAAGCTAGTATGAACTCGACCTATATGGTTTTTGTAAATATGATTAGTTCATCGTTCCTGATTCAGCCTGTTATGAATGAATCATGTTTGCAATGACAATTAGAGATTATAGTTTCCCATGCCATGCTTAATTAGCTAGGAGTTTATAATGGTTTACCTTGCATGCCAACATGCTATTAAAATGGTTGTGATGTGGTGTGATAGGGTCGTATCCTCCTTTGAACGATTTGAGTGGCTTGACTTGGCACATGTTCACACATGTAGTTGAAGCAAAATCAGCATAGCCTCCACAATATTTATGTTCCTGGTGATTTATATCCTACTCATGCTTGCACTCATTGTTGATTAATGTTAATGCATGTTCATGACTATTGTCGCTCTCTAATTGGTCTCTTCCCAGTCTCTTTCTAGCCTTCACTTGTACTAAGCGGGAATACTGCTTGTGCATCCACTTCCATAAACCCCAAATTTGTTCCACATGAGTCTACCATACCTTCCTATAAGCGGTATCTAACTACTGCTCCAAGTAAATTTGTATGTGCCAAACTCTAAATCTTCAAATGAAATTCTGCTTTGTATGCTCGAATAGCTCATGTATCAACTAGGGTTGTCTATATCTTCCATTCTTGGTGGGTTATTCTTAAGATGAGTGGACTCCTCTCATCATTCACGAGAAAATGGCTGGTAACCGGGATGCCCAGTCCCATGCTCGAATCAAAATAATTACAAACAAAACTCCCCCAGGATTGTTGTTAGTTGGAGGCACCCGTTATTTAGGACAAGCCATTGATTGATGTTTGTTGGTGGTGGGGGAGTATAAACTTTACCATTCTGTTTGGAAACTGCTTATAATGTGTGTAGCCTAGAAGATATCAAGATCTCTTGTTTGTTATGTTGACAATGAAAGTATACCACTTAAAATATTATTGATGTCTATTTCTAAACTTGAGCTCTGGCACCTCTGCAAATTCATGCTTCCCTCTGTGAAGGGCCTATCTATTTACTTTTATGTTGAGTCATCATCCTCTTATTAAAAAGCACCACTTAGAGAGCACCGCTGTCATTTGCATGCATTTCTATCAATTTACATTGAGTATGACTGGATCACTTTTACAATGAATTACAATGTCTAGTCAGTCCTTGATCTTCAGGGGTGCTCTGCATTTATATTTTGCGGTCTCAGAAAGGGCTAGCGAGATATCATCTTGTTATATCATATTATGATTGTTTTGAGAAAGTGTTGTCATCCGAGATTTATTACTATTGCTCGCTAGTTGATTATGCAATTAATATGAGTAAACATGAGACCTAAATGTTATTGTGAATATGGTTAGTTCATAATGTTTGCTGAAAACTTGAATGCTAGCTTTACATATTTGCAACAACAAGAGCAAACAGAGTTTGTAAAATTTTTCTTTATCACTTTTAGTTTGTCAACTTAATCGCTTGAGGACAAGCAAAGAGTTAAGGTTGGGGGAGTTGATACGTCTCCAATGTATCTACTTTTCCAAACACTTTTGCCCTTGTTTTGGACTCTAACTTGCATGATTTGAATGGAACTAACCCGGACTGACGCTGTTTTCAGCAGAATTGTCATGGTGTTATTTTTGAGCAGAAATAAAAGTTCTCGGAATGACCTGAAAATTCATGGAGACACATTTTGGAATATATAAAAAATACTGGTGAAAGAATTAGCGTAATGGGGCCCACACCCTGTCCACGAGGGTGCAGGGCGTGCCCCCATGGGGCGCCCCCCTGCCTCGTGGGCCCCCTAAGGCTCCACTGACGTCAAATCCAACTCTATATATTCACGCCCGGGGAGAAAAAACAGGAGAGAAGGATTCATCACGTTTTACGATACGGAGCCACCGCCAAGCCCTAATCTTCATCGGGAGGGCTGATCTGGAGTCTGTTCGGGGCTTCGGAGAGGGGAATCCATCGCCATTGTCATCATCAACCTACATCCATCACCAATTTCATGATGCTCACGATCGTGCGTGAGTAATTCCATCGTAGGCTTGCTGGACGGTGATGGGTTGGATGAGATTTATCATGTAATTGAGTTAGTTTTGTTAGGGTTTGATCCCTAGTATCCATTATGTTCTAAGATTGATGTTGCTATGACTTTGCTATGCTTAATGCTTGTCACTAGGGCCCGAGTGCCATGATTTCAGATCCGAACCTATTATGATTTCATGAATATATGTGAGTTCTTGATCCTATCTTGCAAGTCAATATTCACCTACTATGTGTTATGATATGGTAACCCCCAAGTGACAATAATCGGGACCACTCCAGTTGATGACCATAGTTTGAGGACTTCATGTCTTCACTAAGTGGCAATGCTTTGGTCCGGTACTCTATTAAAAGGAGGCCTTAATATCCCTTACTTTCCAATAGGACCCCGCTGCCATGGGAGGGTAGGACAAAAGATGTCATGCAAGTTCTTTTCCATAAGCACGTATGACTATATTCACAATACATGCCTACATTACATTGATGAACTGGAGCTAGTTCAGTGTCACCCTATGTTATAACTGTTGCCTGAGGAATCGCATCCAACATAATTATCCATCATTGATCCATTTCCTACGAGCTTTTCACATATTGATCTTCGCTTAGTTACTTTTTCATCGCCACTGTTACATTTGCTACAATACTGCTACTGTTACTTTTGCCACCATTATCATTACCTCCATACTACTTTGCTACTAAATACTATGCTGCAGATATTAAGTCTTTCAGGTGCGGTTGAATTGACAACTCAACTGTTAATATTTGAGAATATTCTTTGGCCCCCCTTGTGTCGAATCTATAAATTTGGGTTGAATACTCTACCCTTGAAAACTGTTGCGATCCCCTATACTTGTGGGTTATCAGCTATCCCTCTATACCAGACGATGAAGAAGAAAGATCACTCTGTCTCGAGTGATGCTGCTGATAAGGCATTTGAGGCCTTGAAGAAACAGTTAGCTGAGCCGCCGGTTCTTGCTGCTCCCATTGAGAAAGAGCCCTTGTTGTATGTTGCTGCTAATAGCTGAGCTGTTAGTGTGGCGATTGTGGTAGAAAGGAAGTTGTCAGGCAAAGAATATCCGGTTCAGCGGCCGGTTTACTACATCAGTGAGGTGCTCATTGAGTCCAAGCAGAAGTATCTGCATTGGCAGAAGCTTGTATATGGGGTGTTCATGGCTAGTCGAAAACTCAAGCAATATTTTCTGGGTCATCCCATCACTGTGGTTAGTTCTGCCCCTTTTGGGGATATTATTCAAAACAGGGAAGCCACAGGTCGAGTAGCCAAGTGGACCATTGAGCTTGGACCCCATGGTTTGAAGTATATGCCTTGCATAGACATCATGTCTCAAGCACTTTTGGATTTCATCAATGATTGGACAGAGTTGCATATGCCTGAGGAGAAGCCGGATAGCACATATTGCACTATTCACTTCGATGGATCCAGACAGTTGGAAGGCTCGGGGGCTGGAGTTATCTTGACTTCCCCACGAGGTGATAAAATTTGTTATCTTTTAAGGTTGATGTTCCCTTGTACTAACAATGCAACTGAGTATGAGGCCCTACTCCAAAGTCTTCGGATGGCTAAGGAGATGAACTTAAGCCGGGTGAGGTGTTTTGGTGATTCAGATTTAGTAGCTCAGCAAGTTTCTGGCACTTGGGATTCTAAGGACCCACTGATGGCGGCTTATCACCGAGAGGTTGATGTTATTGCCGGTCACTTCAAGGGTTATCAAGTAGAGCATGTTGATCAATGGAAAAACGAGGGGGCTGATGCTTTAAGCCGGTCAGGATCCCAGTGTAAGCCGGTACCACCCAATATTTTCCTTGATATTCTGCATAATCCTTCAGTGAAATTGCCTATAGAGGAAGATCTTGCTATTCCTGACCCAGAGGCACAACTAGTGGCGGCTCTTCATGCTATTCCTGATTGGCATATATGACCCGGGGCAAGTTACCCGAAGATGAAACTTTGGCCAGGAAGATAACCCGGCGGTCTAAGTCAATGTCTATTGTCAATGGAGAGTTGCATCATCGCAGTGTCACAGGGGCGCTTCAACATTGTGTTTCTCCTAAGTAAGGCTGTGAGATCTTATGAGAGATTCATGAAGGAGATTGTGGTCATCATGTCGGCTCTAAGTCTCTTGTAGCCAAGGCTTTCCGTCATGGGTTTTATTGGCTCATGGCTCACGCTGATGCGGAGGATTTGGTCAGTAAATGTGATGGTTGTCAGAAATTCTCATGAAGAGCTCATGTGCCGGCTCAAGAATTGAGGATGAATCCAATTGCTTGGCCATTTTTAGTGTGGAGGCTTGATATGGTTGGACCTTTCAAAAGGTCCAAAGATAAAAGACCCACCTTTTGGTGGCGGTTGACAAATTTACAAAGTGGGTTGAAGCAGAGCCGGTTAGTAAGTGTGATGTGGCAACAACAGTTCAATTCATCAAAAAGGTGATTTTCCATTTTGGTTTTCCCCACAGCATTATAACTGATAATGGCACTAATCTGTCCAAAGGTGCTATGAAAGAATTTTGTCAACGAGAATATATTCGACTTGATGTACCATCAGTGGCTCATCCCCAATCCAATGGTCAAGCTGAGAGAGCCAATCAAGAAATTTTGAGAGGTATCAAGCCCCAGCTTATGGTCCCTTTGCAGGGAACACCGGGTTGTTGGGTGGAGGAGTTACCCTCAGTGTTATGGATTATCAATACTACCCCCAACAGATCGACGGGTTACACGCCTTTCATCATGGTTTACAGGGCAGAGGCGGTTCTCCCTAGTGACATCCGTCACGACTCGCCCCGGGTTTATGTTGAAGCTGATAATGAAAAAGAACGACATGATGCACTTGACCTATTGGATGAGGAGCGTGACCTTGCGGTGGCTCATTCGGTGATTTACCAGCAAGATCTGCGTCGTTACCATAGCCGCTGGGTTAAAACCAGGACCTTTCAAGAATGTGATTTGGTGCTCCGACTTATCCAGGATCAAACTGATATGCACAAGCTATCCCCACCTTGGGAAGGGCCCTTTGTGGTTAGCAAGAATCTAAACAACGAGTCATACTACCTTATCAATGTTCGAGACCATAAGTACTCACGCACGTCGGAGAAGGAGACCCACCGGCCATGGAATATTGCTCATCTTCGGCCTTATTACACTTGAGCCATTGACACTTGTGATGTACATATTTCAGTGTATATATTATGATGAATATAATAAAGCTGTCATCCCTGATAATTCAGGGCCTCTGTCGTTTCATTTCTAAAGAATGTGATTCTTTATTGTCACTTAATATTATCACTTGAAGGTTTAACGGCCGGTTTAAAGAGACGAAGGTTCTGAAAAAGTAGTAAAATTCTAAACCTAAGATGGCGATAGTGGAAAGCGTGGACGTTTCAATGATATCATCCACGGGGAGATGTTCTTCTAAAGATAAAAATGAATGCTACAACCACTTCCGCGCAAGGTTTGTAGTCTATCCAGATTAGAAATCTCTAAAGTTAAAGGGAACGGCGAAGAATAACAAGAACACCGACGAACAAGCCCGAACCCTAATACAGATCTGAAGTGGAGGGAGAGAAGTGCTTATAATTGCAGATGGACTGTGGTGGCTCGTCGGAGTTCTTTGGTCCAATCAGGTTGATGCAATGGCTTGCGTTGTTGCAGTGGTGAAGGTCGACGGCGGCGGCGGAGCTCGGGCACAGAGGCGTCGTGAGGAAGAAGATGGAGACGAGAAGGCAAGGGGGAAAGTGGAAAGGGACCCCTGGCCCTATTTATAAGGCTGGAAAGATAAGTGGCATGCGCGGGAATTGAGGAGGCTAAAAAATGGATATGTGACAGCATAGACGCCTTGATTTTCGGAGGCTCATTAGAAGATAGGGTATATTAAGATTTGGGCCTTGCGTAATATTAATGACAGGTGACGTCACAGTGGGTTACCACAATCCTAGGAGATGACGTCATGGCGGCTTACAAGATCTCGCAAGAGAAAATGAGGAAGGATTTTTTCTAAGTATTGAAGATTGATATTAACAAGTTCACATCAACCTGGGGCCTAATGTTGGGGATATAACTACTGGGTATGAACTGCCCAGTAGGGGCCGGGTTATACCACTGGCGGCTTGTAGATGAAGATGGCGGATCATACGAGCCTGATGATGGCCCAAGACCCAGAGGTGACTTACGGCCCAGGTGGATGAACCGTCATGTAAGTATGACTTGTATTGTAAGGCAGGCGTAGTTAGTCACCGAGCCGGACACGTTGTGTATAAGCCGGCCGGGACTCCGTGAGCCACCGGGCGTCAACCTGTGTATATAAAGGGATGATCCGGTGGCGGTTTAGGACAAGAAACAAGAAATCGTGAAATAGGTCAAGTGTATTCGTTCCTTGGTAATCGAAACCCTAGCAATACAATCCCAAACTGGAGTAGGCCTTTACCTTCATCATAAGGGGTCAAACTAGTATAAACTCTCTGTGCCCTTTGTCCCATTTAACCCCTTTAAGCTAACCTAGATAGCTGCGATGGCCCTTCGACTAAGTCCTTCCGCTAGGACATCTGCCATGACAATTCCACGACACATACCCTACCCCTATGAGCACCTTCGAGAGAGTGAGCCAGCATATGACCTTGAGATTTTATGAAGTCACCATAGGTGCCTCGTAGTCGAGGAGAACATCTCCTCCCACTGAACGCACATCGTCGGAAAATACTAAAATTAACCCAGGATAAATGCGAGCACCAGGACTTTAACCCTAGTGGGCTCGGCAAACCACTGTCCTCCTAACCATCCAACCACAGGTTGGTTAGCACCACGAAATGTATGTGGTGACTATGATGAGCTTATTTTGAAGTCCAGTTACCATGTCATGCTTTCGCTTCAAATACAATGACCGTAACTGTCATCAACAAAATACGGAGCACGCATCAAATACACTGTCTGTCAGTGTCATCAACAAAATACGGAGATGTATCATGAGCTAGATACTGCATGATCACCATGAGAATGTATACGGTGACCGTAATGAGCATATTCTAAAGTCCAGTGACCGTATAGTGCTTTCTCTTTAAATACATTGAATGTGTCAGGGGCATGCATACTTTTAGAGGGCCGACAGATAGTTTGGGTGCATATGTGAAAGTGGTGTAGAAAGAGGGGGTGTCCGATGGAGACAAGGAGAGATATGCCCTTCGTTTCTCTTTCCCATGACTGATATTTTAGGAGGAAAATATAAACATTCACAATGCAGAACACATATTTTTGGATGCACCATGCAATTAACTTTCATGTATAACATTGTACTATTGTATATGCTTATTTTCTTAGTGGCCGATTGCATGTGTGGTGTGGTGGGCACATCATTTCTAGTTGGGACGGGCACATCATTTCTATTTGTGGTGGGTCAACATGAGGACTCATGGGTTGGTTCTATCCTGAGCCACATAGGTTGGACCAAAACGCATTATACGAAGACCCATGTGGAGGACTCGGCGTACAAGACGAAGCTACCAGAGTCGTGGAGGAATCTATCCCCACTGATGATAAGCCGACTATATATAATTTGTAACCATAGGCCCCAACTATGTTATAGAAACCCGGGGTCTAGTTTGTGGATAGTATACACACACGCACAATGCCTGGTATTCACGTGTACTTTGTACACACCCATATCACTAATATGCAGTACCAGGAGTAGGCTGTTTCCTCAACTGCAAGGGCCCGGAGTTCGGTAAAACTTTGCCTCGTGATAACCCACAATTATAGGGGATCTATCGTAGTCCTTTCGATAAGTAAAATGTCAGACACAACGAGGACCAGAGGGAAATGACAAGCAGTTTTCAGTAAGGTATTCTCTGCAAGCACTGAAATTATTGGTAACTGATAGTTTTGTGATAAGGTAATTCATAACGGGTAACAAGTAACAAAAGTAAACAAGCTGCACCAAGGTGGCCCAATCCTTTTTGTAGGAAAGGACAAGCCTGGACAAACTCTTATATAAAGGAAAGCGCTCCCGAGGATACATGGGAATTATCGTCAAGCTAGTTTTCATCATGCTCATATGATTTGCGTTTGTTACTTTGATAATTTGATATGTGGGTGGACCAGTGATTGGGTACTACCCTTCCTTGGACAAGCATCCCACTTATGATTAACCCCCCTCGCAAGCATCCGCAACTACGAAGGAAGAATTAAGGTGAACCTAACCATAGCATGAAACACATTGATCCAGATCAACCCCTTATGAAGCAACGCATAAAATAGGGTTTAAGCTTCTGTCACTCTAGCAACCCATCATCTACTTATTAGTTCCCAATGCCTCCCCGTAGGCCCAAACAATGGTGAAGTGTCATGTAGTCGACGTTCACATAACACCACTAGAGGAAAGACAACATACATCTCATCAAAATATCGAACAAATACCAAATTCACATGATTACTTATAACAAGACTTCTCCCATGTCCTCAGGAACAAATGTAACTACTCACAAATCATATTCATGTTCACAATCAGAGGGGTATTAATGTGCATAAACGATTTGAACACATAATCTTCCACCGAATAAACCAACTAGCATCTACTACAAGGAGTAATCAACACTACTAGCAACCCACAGGTACCATCTGAGGTTTTGGGACAAAGATCGGATACAAGAGATGAACTAGGGTTTGAGAGGAGATGGTGCTGGTGAAGATGTTGTTGGAGATTCATCTCCTCCCGATGATAGGATTGATGGTGATGACGATGGTGACGATTTCCCCCTCCCGGAGGGATGTTTCCCCGGTAGAACAGCTCGGCCGGAGCCCTAGATTGGTTCCGCCAAGGTTCTGCCTTAAGATGGCGGTGCTTTGTCCCGAAAGCATCCATATGAATTTTTCCAGGGCAAAAGACACCTTATACCAGAAGATGGGAATCAAGGGGCTTCCAGGTGGCCCACGAGGTAGGGGGCGCGCCCAGGGGGTAGGGCGCACCCTCCACCCTCATGGACGGTGGGTGGCCCCCTCTGGTGCTTTCTTCACCCAATATTTTTAATATATTCCAAAACTGACTTCCGTGGAGTTTCAGGACTTTTCGATTTGTGCAGAATAGGTCTCTAATATTTGCTCCTTTTCTAGCCGAGAATTCCAGCTGCTAGCATTCTCCCTCTTCATGTGAACCTTGTAAAATAGGAGAGAAAAGGCATAAGTATTGTGACATAATGTGTAATAACAACCCATAATGCAATAAATGTCGATATAAAAGCATGATGCAAAATGGACATAGCAACTCCCCCAAGCTTAGACCTCGCTTGTCCTCAAGCGAAAGCCGATATCGAAAAATATGTCCACATGTTTAGAGATAGATGTGTCGATAAAATAAAATACGTACATGAGGGAATCAATGATCCTTTTTAGAATAGCATATATACATAGTCATATGATTTCTTATGCTAAAGTAACAATCTATTCACAATGTAGAGTATGAATCAGAAACTTAATTGAGACCTAGCAAACTATAATCTCAGTCATTAAAGGAATTGCAATTTATCATAACATCGAAAAGGGTCAATATAAGAGCTTTTCAGCAAGTCCACATACTCAACTATCATTTAGTCTTTCACAATTGCTAACACTCACGTAATACTTATGGGTATGAAGTTTTAATCGGACGTAGAGAATGATAGGGGCTTATAGTTTTGCCTCCCAACCTTTTACCTCAAGGGTAACGTCAACAATAATGCTTTATGAAAACCCACATCCAACTAGTATATATATTGCAATTCCTTTTTATATATATACATATATATCAGGATCTTTCCAACACATAGTGCTTGCCAAAGGATAAAGTGTAAAAAGGAAAGGTGAAGATCACCACGACTCTTGTATAAGGTATAAGACAAAAATAAAAGATAGGCCCTTCGCAGAGGGAAGCATAGGTTGTCATGTGCTTTTATGGTTGGATGCACAAAATCTTAATGCAAAAGAACGTCACTTTATATTGCCACTTGTGATAGGGACCTTTATTATGCAATTCGTCGCTTTTATTTCTTCCATATCACAAGCTCGTATAAAGCTTATTTTCTCCACACTAATAGATCATACATATTTAGAGAACATTTTTATTGCTTGCAACAATGACAATCTACTTGAAGGATCTTATTCAATCCATAGGTAGATATGGTGGACTCTCATGGCAAAACTGGCTTAAGGATATTTGGAAGCACAAGTAGTATTTCTACTTGGTGCAAAGAATTTAGCTAGCATGAGGGGGAAAGGCAAGCTCAACATGTTCGATGATCCATGACAATATAATTTATTTCAGATATAAGAAAACATAATCCATTACATTGTCTTCCTTGTCCAACCTCAACTTTTTAGCATGTCATATTTTAATGAGTGCTCACAATCATAAAAGATGTCCAAGATAGTATATTTATATATGAAAACCTCTCTTTCTTTATTACTTCCTATTAATTGCAATGATGACCAAAACTATGTTTGTCAGCTCTCAACAACTTTTATTCATCATACTCTTTATATGTGAAGTCATTACTCTCCATAAGATCAATATGATCTCTTTATTTCTTTTTATTCTATATTTTTTCTTTTATTCTCTCAATATCATAGCAAGATAACCAAGCCCTCGACTCAAGACTAATCTTTATTATATATAGCTCACGCACTCGACTACATAGATAAGGATCAACACAAAAACTCAAAGCTAGATCACACTAAAGTTTATTCTACTAGATCAAGATATAACCAAAATGATCGAACTAAGAAAAACGGTAAAGATAGAAGTGTGATGGTGATACGATACCGGGGCACCTCCGCCAAGCTTGGCAGTTGCCAAGGGGAGTGCCCATACCCATGTATTTATGTCTCTTTCTTTCGAGGTGGTGATGATGGGGCTGTTGATGAAGTAGTCAGCTTCAATAATGCACCCTTCAGAACTTGCAGTTCTTGGAGCACACGTTGGAGCATATTTGCATTCTTCTGAATTTCCTCCATAAGATGCTTATTTTCAGCCCCCTAAGAACTCTTCCCTGCATTGCTTTCACTTGGACCGGATATGTCCCAATTGGAGGGTATATGTGTATGAGGGGTGTTCTCCACTCCGTAATTATGAACCAAATTATGAAAGTTGTTCAGATGTAACCTGTGTAAGGGCCTCCTAGGGGGAAGCCCTTCTCGAACCTCTTGTCCTTCATGATTGTTTGTAGCTTCTATTGCTTGTAGGGATTCAAAATAGTGGAGATGCCCGCCGAAGTACCCCTCTCCGAAGCCGGAGGTTGTTCCTCAAGTGAATCTCCATCATCCTCCTCCATCATGGCTCCCTCGACATCCTCTATTCTAAGTTCCATCTGCATCAACCAGGCATCGCCGTCTGCTTTGTTGGAGGAGGAGGATGACATAATGCTTGGCCTTGGAAACTCTGGCAGAAAACAAGTCAAAACGAAAATAGGGGATTTTGTCATGGTACGGTGGTCAGAACCTTCGGGAGATTATATAATGAATTTGTATCGACCAAAATAAGTATCGTGCAAGAAAACAGAGTTCGGAGGGCACACGAGGTTTCCACAAGGCAGGGGGAGCACCCTCCACCCTCGTGGATGCCTAGTGTCCCTTTCGGACTACTTCTTATTTTCCTATTTTTTAAATATTCCAAAACGGAGAAAAATTGCTATTAGAACTATTTCAGAATCGGTTTACTTACCGTATCACATACCTATTCCTTTTCAGAGTCTGAAATGTTCTGGAAAGTGTCCCCTATGTACTCCTCCTGGGTTACAGTGTCAATAACATTGGTTTCAACATTTATGGGATTACCTGAGATATAATGTTTGATTCTTTGACCGTTAACCACCTTCGGATTTGTGCCTTCGAAGTTGTTGATTTTATGCCACCGGAACGATATACCTCCTCGATAATGTAAGGACCATCCCATTTAGAGAGGAGTTTTCCTGCAAAAAAATCTTAAACGAGAGTTGTACAACAGAACATAATCACCTACATTAAACTCATGCTTTTGTATCCTTTTGTCATGCCATCTTTTAACTTTTTGTTTAAACAGTTTGGCATTCTCATAGGCCTGGTTTCTCCACTCATCAAGTGAGCTAATGTCAAATAGTCTCTTCTCACCGGCAAGTTTAAAATCATAATTGAGCTCTTTAATGGACCAATATGCCTTATGTTCTAGTTCGAGAGGTAAGTGACATGCTTTTCCATAAACCATTTTATACGGAGACATACCCATAGGATTTTTATATGCAGTTCTATAGGCCCATAATGCATCATCAAGTTTCTTAGACCAATTCTTTCTAGATCTATTAACAGTCGTTTGCAAAATTAATTTAATCTCTCTATTACTCAGTTCTACTTGACCACTAGACTGTGGGTGGTATGGAGATGCAATTCTATGATTAACATCATACTTAGCAAGCATTTTACAAAAAGCACCATGAATAAAATGTGAACCACCATCAGTCATTAAGTATCTAGGGACTCCAAACCTCAGAAAAATAACTTCTGTAAGCATATTAATAGAGGTGTTATGATCAACACTACTAGTTGGAATAGCTTCTACCCACTTAGTAACGTAATCAACAGCAACTAAAAAATGTGTATACCCATTAGAGGAAGGAAACGATCCCATATTATCAAAGCCCCAAACAGCAAATGGTTCAATAACAAGTGAATAGTTCATAGGCATTTCTTGACATCTACTAATATTACCAATTCTTTGACATTCGTCACAAGACAAGACAAACTTATGGGCACCTTTGAAAAGACTAGGCCAATAAAAACCGAATTGCAATACCTTATGTGCATGCTCAGGTACACAACGCCTAATAACACCATCTACTCCTTTATAAAGGTGTGGGTCATCCCAGAAGTAATGTCTTAAATCATACAAAAACTTGTTATTTTGCTGGTATATGAAACTAGGTGGTATAAATTTAGCAACAATGTAATTAGCATAATCAGCATACCATGGAGCAGTACGAGAAGCATTTATGACAACTAATTGTTCATCAGTAAAACTATCATCAATAGGGAGTGGGTCATCAAGAACATTTTCTACCCTAGACAAGTTATCTGCAATGGGGTTCTTAGCTCCCTTCCTATCAATAATATGCAAATCAAATTCTTGTAGCAAGAGAACCCATCTAATAAGTCTAGGTTTAACATCTTTCTTTTCCATAAGATATTTAATAGCAACATGATTAGTGTGAACAGTTACTTTAGAATCAACAATATAAGGTCTGAACTTATCACAAACAAATACAACTGCTAAAAATTCTTTTTCAGTAGTAGCATAATTTCTCTGGGCACTGTCTAGAGTTTTACTAGCATACTGGATAACATTTAATTTCTTATCAACTCTTTGTCCTAGAATAACACCTACAACATAATCACTAGCATCACACATAATTTCAAAGGGTAAATTCCAATCAGGTGGCTGAACAATAGGTGCAGAAATCAAGGCTTTCTTAAGTATTTCAAATGCTTCTACACAATCATCATCAAAGACAAAAGGAACATCTTATTGTAAGAGATTAGTCAGAGGCCTAGGAATTTTTGAGAAGTCTTTAATGAACCTCCTATAAAAACCGGCATGACCAAGGAAACTTCTTATACCTTTAATGTCCTTAGGACACAACATCATTTCAATAGCATCAACTTTAGCTTTATCAACTTCAATACCTCTTTCAAAAATTTTATGACCCAAGACAATACCTTCGTTAACCATTAAGTGGCACTTCTCCCAATTCAAGACAAGATTAGTTTATTCACATATCTGCAAAACTTGTTCAAGGTTGCTTAAGAAATCATCAAAAGAAGTTCCATACACGAAGAAATCATCATAAGTTAGAGAATATAGCAGTCATACATCTTTGAAAGGTAGCAGATGCATTACATAAACCAAAAGGCATATGTCTATAAGAAAAGGTACCGAAAGGGCAAGTAAAAGTGGTGTTCTCCTAATCCTCTTTCGACACAGGTATTTGAGAGAAACCAAAATAACCGTCTAGAAAGCAAAAATGTGTATGTTTGGATAATCTTTCTAGCATTTGATCAATGAAAGGTAAAGGGTAATGAACCTTTCTAGTAGCTTTATTTAATTTGCGGAAATCAATTACCATTCTATAACCTGTAACAATTCTTTATGGGATCAATTCGTCTTTATCATTAGGAACAACAATAATACCTCCCTTCTTACGGACACAATGGACAGGACTTTTCCACTAACTATCAGCAACATGATAAATTATACCTGCCTCCAGAAGCTTTAGTATTTCATTTCTTACCACTTCTTTCATCTTAGGATTTAACCGTCGTTGGTGATCAACAACCGGTTTAGCATCTTTCTCCACTTTTATTTTGTGCTGGCATAGAGTGGGACTAATGCCCTTAAGATCATCAAGAGTATATCCAATAGCAGCATGGTGCTTCTTCAGAGTTTTAAATAATTTTTCTTCTTCCTTCTCTGAAAGGTTAGCACAAATAATAAAAGGATATATCTTCTTTTCATCAAGATAAGCATATGTAAGAGTATCAGGTAAGGGTTTAAGCTCAAACATGGGATCACCCTTGGGTGGAGGAGGATCTCCAAGAATTTCAACAGGCAAGTTGTGTTTCAAAATAGGTCCCTATCTAAAGAATACTCCATCTATTTCCCTTCTTTCTTTCATAAACATATCATTTCCATGGTCTAGAAAATATTGTTCGAAAGGATCATTAGGAGGCACGGCAATAGAAGAAAGACCAATAATTTCATCTTTACTAGGAAATTCTTTATCATGGGGTTGTCTACGAAATTTTGTAAAATTAAAATCATGAGACATATCCCCTAAACCAACAACAACAATATCCTTTTCATAGTTTATCTTAGCATTAACAGTATTCAAGAAGGGTCTACCAAATATAATGGGACAAAAGTCATCTTGTGGGGAAGCAAGAACAAGAAAATCAGTAGGATACTTAATTTTCCCACACAAGACTTCAACATCTCTAACAATCCCAACTGGTGAAACAGTATCTCTATTGGAAAGCTTAATAGTAACATCAATATCTTCTATCTCAGCAGGTGCAATATCATGCATAATTTCTTTATATAAAGTATAAGGTATTGCACTGACACTAGCACCCATATCACATAAGCCATGATAACAGTGATCTCCTATTTTAACAGAAACAACAGGCATGCCAACAACGGGTGTACGTTTATTTTTAGTATTGGGTCTAGCAATTCTAGCAGCTTCATCACATAAATAAATAACATGCCCATCAATATTATCAACCAAGAGATCCCTAACCATAGCAATACTAGGTTCAAATTTAATTTTCTCAGAGGGTGTAGGTGTTCTAGCATTAATCTTATGAACCACAGTTGAAGCTTTAGCATGATCCATTATTCTAATAGGGAAAGGTGGTTTCTCAATATAAGCGGTAGGAACAATAGGATCAACATTATAAGTGATAGTCTTTTCTTCAACTTTAATAGGTTCAAATACTTTTAATTCAATGGGAGGATGATATTTAAACCACTTAACCTTAGGGAGATCAACATGAGTAGCAAATGATTCACATAAAGAAGCTACTATCTCAGAGTCAAGTCCACATTTAGTGCTAAATTCACGAAAAGCATCGGTATCCATAAAGATTTAACACAATCAAACTTAGGTGTTATACCTGACTCCTTACCTTTGTCGAGTTCCCAATCTTCAGAGTTGTGTTTAATTCTTTCCATCAAATTCCATATGAATTCAATAGTCTTCACCATAAAAGAACCAGTACAAGAAGTATCGAGCATAGAGCGATTATTGAGAGAAAGCCGAGCATAAAAAATTTGAATACTAATTTCTCTTGAGAGCTCATGATTGGGGCATGAATATAAAATTGACTTCAGCCTTCCCCAAGGTTGAGCGACACTTTCTCCTTCGCGAGGCCAAAAATTATATATATAATTACGATCACGATGAACTAGATGCATAGGATAAAACTTCTGATGAAATTCCAATTTCAATCGGTTGTAGTTCCATGATCCAATATCATCACATAGCCTAAACCATGTCAATGCCTTTGCATTCAAATATAAAGGGAAGACCTGCTTCTTGATAACATCCTTGGGCATACCTGCGAGCTTAAATAATCCACAAACTTCATCCACATAGATTAGGTGCATATCGGGATGTAATGTTCCATCTCCTATAAAAGGATTAGCTAGCAGTTTCTCTATCATACCCGAAGGAATTTCAAAGTAAACATTTTCAGAAGGTTCAGTAGGTTGAGGAGAAACTCTTTGCTCTACTGGTCAGGGTGAAGATACCCCGAACAAGCCCCTCAAATGATTATTTTCCATAGTAATAAGGTACAGTAAATTTCAGCACACTATATAAATTTTTCCTTACCAAATTCCACCTACCAAAGACGCTTCACTCCCCGGCAACGACGCAAGGAAAGAGTCTTGATGACCCACAAGTATAGGGGATCTATCGTAGTCCTTTGGATAAGTAAGAGTGTCAAACCCAACGAGGAGCACAAGGAAATGACAAGCAGTTTTTACTAAGGTATTCTCTGCAAGCACTGAAATTATCGGTAACAGATAGTTTTGTGATAAGGTAATTCGTAGCGGGTAACAAGTATCAAAAGTAAACAAGGTGCAGCAAGGTGGCCCAATCCTTTTGTAGGGAAGGACAAGCCTGGACAAACTCTTATATAAAGGAAAGCGCTCCCGAGGACACATGGGAATTATCGTCAAGCTACTTTTCATCATGCTCATATGATTCGTGTTCGTTACTTTGATAACTTGATATGTGGGTGGACCGGTGCTTGGGTTTAAGCTTCTGTCACTCTAGCAACCCATCATCTACATATTACTTCCCAATGCCTTCCCTAGGCCCAAAAAATGGTGAAGTTTCATGTAGTCAACATTCACGTAACACCACTAGAGAAGACAACATACATCTCATCAAAATATCGAATGAATACCAAATTCACATGACTACTTATAACAAGATTTCTCCCATGTCCTCAGGAACAAACGTAACTACTCACAAATCATATTCATGTTCATAATCAGAGGGGTATTAATGTGCATAAAGGATTTGAACATATAATCTTCCACAGAATAAACCAACTTGCATCAACTACAAGGAGTAATCAACACTACTAGCAACCCACAGGTTCCAATCTGAGGTTTTGAGACAAAGATCAGATACAAGAGATGAACTAGGGTTTGAGAGGAGATGGTGCTGGTAAAGATGTTGATGGAGATTGACCCCCTCCAGATCAGAGGATCGATGGTGATTACGATGGTGACGATTTCCCCCTCCCAGGGGGATGTTTCCCCGGCAGAACAGCTCCGCCGGAGCCCTAGATTGGTTCCGCCAAGGTTCCGCCTCAAGACAGCGGCGCTTTGTCTCGAAAGCTTCCTTATGATTTTTCCAGGGCAAAAGACACCTTATACCAGAAGATGGGCATCGGGGGGCTTCCAGGTGGCCCACGAGGTAGGGGGCACCCTCAACCCTCGTGGACGGTGGGTGGCCCCCCTCTGGTGCTTTCTTCGCCCAATATTTTGAATATATTCCAAAACTGACTTTCGTGGAGTTTCAGGACTTTTGGAGTTGTGCATAATAGGTCTCTAATATTTGCTCCTTTTCCAGCCCAGAATTCCAGCTGCCGGCATTCTCCCTCTTCATGTAAACTTGTAAAATAAGAGAGAAAAGGCATAAGTATTGTGGCATAATGTGTAACAACAACCCATAATGCAATAAATATCAATATAAAAGCATGATGCAAAGTGGACGTATCACCTCGTATTACCTTCCAGCCTAACAGTCAGGGATATCCTATTGAATGATCTGATGGAATCATATCTGCTAACTACTAAGAGAGAGGTGTGTCTGTGGGGGGGGTGCAATGCGTGCGAGAGAGGCCTAAAGATAATGTGTGTGTGGGAGACACGTAGGCACATATATGTGCATATAGAAGGCTAGTAGGAATCGTGCGTGTGTATATATATGCATGCGAGAGAAATAGTGTTTTCCAACTAAGATTAGTGAAAAGAGTGGTACATAGTAGTCAGAAAGAGAGAGGGAGATATATGGAGAGTGTCAGTGTGAGACACCACCAACACCCTGGGAGAGATTGTGAGCATGTATGAAAGAGAAATTCCGAATTATATAAAGTGTGTGCACTTATGCGTTAGATAGAGAGATATATAGTGCGTCAGTGAGAACGGGGCGAGGAATAGTGCATCTAGTGTAAAAGGCGGTTCTACGCATTAAATTAAAATATAAGTGGAATTATTATTTTTGGATGAGATCATGAATTTTGCAATTTGCGTATGAACGAAAATCGGTCTATTAGACACCCATACTCTATTGAATTCTAGCATGTGCATGTGTTTATTTCATATTATCGGCCCATAGAGTGAGAGCGGTTTGAAATATAGGCAATGCATTGCTTTTGCAATTCATATATAAACATTAATTAGTGCACTCCATGTTGTTAGTGTGAAGCACTTTATACATTTGTCACTTACATGGATACATTCCAAATTGCTAGCTACGAAATAGAATACATGTTGAATTCAACAAAATGGGGGTTTCAAAGATTCGAATTCATAGGAAGTGCATTCATCTATTGGAATCCGAGATAATGGCATTTGTAAATCATATCTAAAAGGGGGCATCAATCTTTGTTGTGCGTTTGAACATGCTATATATTCACACGCATGTCTAACTATTTTTTTGCAATCAAGGAGATTATATTTAGAACCATGCATGAACTGAGGTAAGTTGCGTATTTTTTTACTAATATATACTCGTGTACAATGTATATTCAAATGTACCCCCTCCATTCCAAAATAATCGTAGTTTTAGGATTTTCAAGAGTTAAGATTTTTGAAGTTTGACAAATCCTGAAAGTTCAATTCAAGAGAACCAAAAATGTTAATGCTTCTGCTCCAAAATATTGAACGAAGCGCCAAATAAGCCTATGGTCACCCGAAACCATGCGAGACTAATGTTTGGTGGTAGGAAATTACTGTCCTGACTCTGGCCCGTTTGGCCTATCGGCCCAATGTTCAAAGGTCTAAACCGGGGTAGGTTTGTAACCTCACCAAGACGCCAGTCTCAAAAGCCTCCGAGAAGCATTCATACACTGTGGGCGCCTAAACACCCATGCGCTCGGCCGAAATGTATCCCACCCACCATTTGGGACACCTAAGATTACTGTCCTACCCCCAACCCGCAATATGTCCGAAATTTTAGATGGGGGCAAAGTTTGTAACTTTCCCCAAATTTCAAACAAGCGTGTCACAAACCGAAACATTGTTTCCCCTTAGTTCTCCTCCCTCCATTTCCCCATTCATACTCCGTGGGCGCCAAAATACCCTCTCCACCAGCTGCGAAACACCAGCCTCCTCCGTCATCCACCCCATCACGCCTAATCCACCGCCGCCCTCCTCCATCATGCCGTAGCCGGTACCCCAACATCGTCGTCCAACACAACCGCAACCGCAACGCCCTCAAGGACTTAGCAGCTGAAGCCAAGGTAGAGCTGCCTCCACGATGCCGACGCCGACGTGCACCGTACCAGAACCACTTCAACCACGCCGTCCTGCACCTCACCGTTGCCGCTCCACTGTCGCAACCGTCCACCGCACCGGAGTTGTTCTGGCTATGCCATCGTTCACTGCCTTGGATCTGGTTCCCCACCGCCGACAGATGGCCATCACACCAAACTCAACAACTTGGCCATGGGTTCGTCCAAGGCTCCATCGTCCTCCACAACTTCTCGTTTCCAGCAAACCACAAGAAGATCGTTGGAAAAATAGAAGGTGGACACAACACTGCCAGCAGAAAGAGGTACTCCTCTTCCCTTATTCATGCAAATCTTACGTCTCTGCTCACACCGTATTCATCCCACAAAACAAACTAGTTGAGCGCTTCTTACTGTATCTTCTTCATGATACTAAATGCACAACGTTTCCTCCCATTTATTATTTCACCTTGGCTAGAGGTTAGTAGCATGCCTAGATTTCAATTCAGGGTCAGTTGAATCACAATTAAAAGAAGCAGCTCCCGCTTAGGCACGCGGAGCACCTAGTCCATCTGTTCACCGAGGGAGCGGCGCATCGGTGTGTATCATAGGGGTGTGGGGCGCAGGAGCTACTTGCGCCTGATCTGGAGGTCGGCGGGGCTTGAAGTGATGGCCAGGGGCAGTTCCAAGAACGATGGTGCGGTGAGGTCGAGGGGAGGGTGGAGGCAGAGGACTGGGCCGGTGGTCGCTGGCGTTCCGAGGAAGATCGTAACACTGACTGGCTGGAGGTAGATGAAGGTGATCTGTCCATTCTTTGTACATCTGACGATACAGAAAAATGGACTGACCTATTTGTTTTCAGTCGACTGTTGTTTTCATAGGACCACACCTTGTGGTGTGCTGGAGGAGCATCTGCATTTCCCAGCCATTCCTGTGCTCAAATTTCAAAATCCTATAATCTAGTAATTTCTTGTGCCATGCATGTTGTAGAGCTATCATATGTCTCCCGTCATTTATTTCTCACCGACCTGCTATCTGCTACTTTTACACTGTACTACTTGTGCACACACTTCACCCATACTCACACTATTGTTTTTTTGTGCATGGGTATTTAAGACTCTGAAGCAATGTTGATGAATACACAAAAGAAAAGACAGAAGTGGCTCTAGTGTAATTCGAAGATAAGCACTGAGCATTTCAGTGCTCTAAAGGGTTTAGTATCAGCAGATGGAGACAGTAGACGTAGCTCTGCAGTTGATGATCTCCATTGCCACACACAACCATCCCAGGTGCTTGCTTTAACTTTGCTCTGTCAAATGTGGTTGCATGTTGCATATGGTGTCTAACTTGTATTGCTTCCAATTTGGTTAGATTGCATCTGCTTACTTTACACATTATACCTTTGATAATGACATGCCTTCTTGTTTTTGATACATACTACATATGTCTATTAACCATGTTCGTACATCAAACTAATGCTCTTTTCAATCCCTCATCAATCACTTATGATGAGACAGTCACCCCAGTGGGTTACTGTGAGACGCGCTACTCGTTTAAAGAGTGCAGTGTCATTGTCCCCACATGATTCTCAAGAAACTACAAGGCTAAATGAAGATAGTCAACGTAGCTCTCTAGTTGATGACCACAATTCCCCCACACCACCATCGCAGGTGCTTGCTCTTACTTGGCAGTGTGATATGTGGTTGCGTGTTGCATATGGTGTCTACCTTGTAATGCTTATAATTAGGGTAAATTGCATCTCCTTAGTTAACACATTATACCTGTGAATATGACATGCCTTCCTGTTTTTGGTACATACTACATCTTTCTATTAACCATGTTCTTACATCAAACTACTTTTCTTGTGTATCCCTCATCAATCACTTCTAACGCGACACCTTCAAGTTGACAGTCTAATATTGGTTGCATATTGCATATCATTTCAAACATGTATTTCCTCTAATTTGTTGAAGTGCCACTTATAATGAGACACTGTCGGCATTCTGGGAACGGGGGTCCCCAGAGTTGCCTGCCTGCAGCCCATGGCGTGGCTCTACGAGCGGGACCGTATGGCCCATCTTCACCAGCAAGGACTCAAGACCCTCGCAACTAGGGATGGCAATGGGTACCCATTACCCATGTACCCAGTGGGTAAAAACCCTATTAGGGTAAGGGTATGTGACAAAACATTACCCATGGGTATATAAATAGGAAAATCTCAAACCCATCGGGTAGAGCGGGTACGGGTATGGGATTATATAACCCATACCCGCATACCCATGTACACTTATAAAATCTAACAAATATGGACAATTACCTCTACTCTTTGTCGTGGGTTTGTCAACTTGAAATTTATGACTATGTGCTACTATTTATGACTATGTGTTGATGTTTTGTTGTGTTGTTGTTTACAAGAAAGTGTTGATTTTTATAGAATTTTTTGTTGTTTAGGATATGTTGTTATTGCTATGTGTTGTTGTTTATAAAATATGATTGTATGTTATTGTTTGTAATAACGTGATGCTCAAATTAATGTTATTCAAACATTGGTATTTTTAGCCGCGGGTATCCATTTACCCTGTCGGGTAACAGGTATGGGAAAAAATTGTACCCACTAGCGGGTATGGGTATGGGTGATGGGTCAATTCAAATGGGATCGTTAAGGGTATGGGGTGGCTCCACCCATGCCCAAACCCTGTGGGTGCCATCCCTACTCGCGAGGGGCCAAGCCTCGCGAGGCAGACGAGACAAGACCTCCTCAGGAGCGGTGTGACGCCCTGAGACCGTTGCGCCACGTGTCTTCCAGTTATTCGCTGTTGTTGCCTTGTCATGTGTTTGCGTGTCATGCATTTCATATCATGTCATCATGTGCATCGCATTTGCATACATGTGCGTCTCATGCATCCGAGCATTTTCCCCGTTGTCCGTTTTGCAATCCGGCGCTCCTATGTCATCCGGTGTTCCCTTTTACCTCGTTTCGTGTGCGAGTGTTAAACTTTCTCGGATTGGACCAAGATTTGCCAAGCATCCTTGGTTTACTACCGGTAGACCGCCTGTCAAGTTTCGTGCCATTTGGACTTCGTTTGATACTCCAACGGTAAACCGAGGGACCGTAAAGGCCTCATGTGTGTTGCAGCCCAACACCCCTTCAAATTGGCCCAAAACCCACCTAAACCTCCTCCATCATCAACATCGTTCGATCACGATCGCGTGGCTGAAAACCGCGCTCAATTTGTAGCCTCCTAGCTCCTCCTACCTATAAAAAGGTCCTCCCCTTCAAAATCCCGGGTCATTTCGCACCCTAACCCTAAAATCTGCATCTCCGCCGCCGGACATGTCCGCCACCTAGCCGGACAGATCGCCGCTGCCCACTCCCGTCGCGCCACATGGCAGCACGCCCACATCGCCACCGCCGGCCCGCTCAGCCCGCGCGGGGCCCTCCCCGGCCCGAAGCCGCGCGCCGCCCGCGCCATCGCCCCGCCACTGTCTTCGCCCAGACCGGTCGCCGCACCTCACCCCGCCGCCGTCTTCGCCCGCACCGGTCCCCACACCTCGCCCCGCCGCCGTCTTCACCCGCACCGGTCGCCGCACCTCGCCCCGCCGCCATCAGCGCCCGCCGACGCCGGCCAGCTCCTCCCGCACCGGCGCTGGCCACCGCCACCGTCCGCGCCCACCGGCGACGCCGCTCCCCGCCGCGGCCGCGCCACCGCACCTCGCCGACCTCTCCGGCGACCTCGTGTACAGCTCCGGCGAGCTCGGATCTGGCGACCTCGGGATGTGTGCAAACCTGATCCAGATCTGATATTCGGTTGACTTTTTGCTCTAACCCTAGTTGTTTTTGTATTTTTCATCGCATCATAACTCTGCAACCGTCGCTCCGTTTCGGGCGTGTACCATATCGAATTGTTCGTCTCGATGAGTACTTCATTTCATTCCATTGCACCATGTTCATTTGAGTTCATCTTGATGCCGTAAATGTTGTTGCAAGAGTGCTAGTTTATATTAGTTTCAGATTCTTATCAGTTTTTGGACATTTGTCATTTTTGCCATGATTAATGTGTGCCTCCTATGAACTTGATCCCTACATGAGTTTTGAAGTATGCCATGCCATCTTTACAGGGCTGTATTCCATGTATTTTTGTGACCTCTGTGGTGACTAGCACAAGCATGCAAAGTAGCTCTCATAATGTTGCTGATTTCAGGGACATAGAAATCTTCCAAGTCTTTGCCCTGTTAATATTTTTATGCCATGTATCCTTGTTGCTACAAAGTGATCCATGCCTCTTTTGAGCATGATCAGTAAGGATGTTTTGAGATATCGTTATTCTCTATCCATCCATGTCTTTGTTTGCAATTATGGAGCACCCTAGCATGACTCAATCTTGCTCTACTTTTGCTATAAAATGTTCCTGGCAGAATGTTTACATGTTAAGCATTTTTGCCGAGCTTGTTGTAGTTGATCCATGCATGCTATGAGGTTGTTCTTGCCATGTTTAGCTTCTATGCCATGTCTACTTGCTGGGTGAATGCTTAGTTTGTGATGATATGCCTTGTGGTGAGTGCATCGAGCTCGTAAACATGCCTACTTAATATATGTTTTGCCATGTTCCAGTTTTCTACTAAGTCTGAATCTGTTAACGAAGTTGCTATGTTCACATGGTTGCCATTGTATTTTCTGATCCCTTTTGGCTTATGGTTAGTAAGGGACTTTTGTTGTATGCTTTGAGTAGCTTCATTCCATGCCTTGCTTTGCCATGTTATGTTCCTGTAGCATGTTGTTATCTTGCTCTAAACATTGCTTCCCGATGTTAAATTCCTGACATGTTATTTTCACTAAGTCTGTAACCTGTTATCTTTTGCACTTTTGCCATGCTTGTTTGAACCTGCTATTGAGTGTATTAGCCGTAGCTCAGTGTTCATCTTTTGTCAAGCATCTTGAGTGGATCACTACCATGTGTTTTGTTGTCATGTTAGAGTGCAGTAGCTTGTTGTTCGTGATGCGTTTAGATAGCCTCGTGCTGTTAATCGCAGCTTTGTGCCATTATTGTTTTGCTTGCCATTTGCAAACCGTGCATCCGATTCCGGTGATCTTTATATCGATTTTGACCGAAATCATTCATCTTTCCAGCAGCAATCTTGGTTTTCCAAGTTGAGGCCTAGTTCAATCTTTTCCTTCTGAAGCTTGCATATGCATTGCATATTAGTTCCCGCATATCATGCCATGTTTTGCATCATGTTGCTTGCGCATTGCACCGTGGTTGATTGTGTCTCCCTTTTGCTTGTGTTCTTGCTTGGGTAGAGCCGGGAGACGAGTACGTGATCGAGGAGCCCGTTGAGAACATTTACGAGGTTCAAGCTAACGTCAACTCGGAAAACTTTGCAGGCAAGATGACCATACCCTTGAAATCACTTCTATCTTTGCTTGCTAGACGCTCGCTCTTTTGCATTGCCTATGCTACGATACCTACCACTTGCTTATCATGCTTCCCATATTGCCATGTCGAACCTCTAACCCACCTTGTCCTAGCAAACCGTTGTTTGGCTATGTTACCGCTTTGCTCAGCCCCTCTTATAGCGTTGTTAGTTGCAGGTGAAGATGAAGTTTGTTCCTTGTTGGAACATGGATATGTTGTTCCTTGTTGGAACATGGATATGTTGTTCCTTGTTGGAACATGATTATTGTTGGGATATCACAATATCTCTTATTTAATTAATGCATCTATATACTTGGTAAAGGGTGGAAGGCTCAGCCTTATGCCTGGTGTTTTGTTCCACTCTTGCCGCCCTAGTTTCCGTCATACCGGTGTTATGTTCCTTGATTTTCCGTTCCTTGCGCGGTTGGGTGATAATGGAACCCCTTGAGAGTTCGCCTTGAATAAAACTCCTCCAGCAAGGCCCAACCTTGGTTTTACCATTTTCCACCTAATCCTTTTCCCTTGGGTTTCGCGGACTCAAGGGTCATCTTTGTTTTAAACCCCCCGGGCCAGTGCTCCTCTGAGTGTTGGTCCAACCTGTCAGCTGCCGGTGGCCACCAGGGGCAACTCTGGGCTGGCCTACCAGAACCTTGGACAATCTGGTGTGCCCTGAGAACGAGATATGTGCAGCACCTATCGGGATTTGTCGGCACATTCGGGCGGCTTTGCTGGTCTTGTTTTACCTTGTCGAAATGTCTTGTAACCGGGATTCCGAATCTGATCGGGTCTTCCCGCTAGAAGGAACATCCTTCGTTGACCGTGAGAGCTTGTGATGGGCTAAGTTGGGACACCCCTACAGGGTTTTGAACTTTCGAAAGCCATGCCCGCTGTTATGGGCAGATGGGAATTTGTTAATGTCTGGTTGTAGAGAACTTGACACTTAACTTAATTAAAATACATCAACCGCGTGTGTAGCCGTGATGGTCTCTTTTCGGCGGAGTCTGGGAAGTGAACACGGTCTCGTGTTATGCTTAAACGTAGGTTGTTCTAGGATCACTTCTTGATCATACATTCTCGAACGTGCTTTGCCTTTCTCTTCTCGCTCTCATTTGCATATGTTAGCCACCATATATGCTAGTGCTTGCTGCAGCTCCACCTCATAACTTTTCCCTTCCTATAAGCTTAAATAGTATTGATCGCGAGGGTGTGAGATTGCTGAGTCCCCTTGACTCACATATTACTTCCAAAACTAGTTTCAGGTGCCATTGATAACCGTGCAGGTGATGCAACCGAGCTCAAGGAGGAGCTCGATGAAGATCGTCTTCGTAGTCTTTTTTCGTTTCTAGTTGATCAGTAGTGGAGCCCAGTTGGGTCGATCGGGGATCTTTTGCATTAGGGGTAGTCTTCCTTCATTTTGGTTCCGTAGTCAGACCTTGATTGTATCTGGAAGATGTAATGCTTTATTTATGTATTGTGTGAAGTGGCGATTGTAAGCCAACTCTGTATCTCTATCTTATTCAGTACATGGGTTGTGTAAAGATTACCCCTCTTGCGACATGCCTACAATGCGGTTATGCCTCTAAGTCGTGCTCCGACACGTGGGAGATATAGCCGCATCATGGGTGTTATAAGTTGGTATCAGAGCCTTCCCGACTTAGGAGCCCCCTGCTTGATCGAATCGCTGGCGTTGTTGAGTCTAGAAAAATGTTTTGAGTCATTTAGGATTATATATATCGGAGAGTAGGATTCTTTTTACTCCTCAGTCCCTTCGTCGCTCTGGTGAGGCATCCTGACGTAGAGTTTTGACTCTTCTCTTCTCAAATTTCACTAAAAAAAATTAGGATCACGCGGGTATTTCTGGCATACTCTGCGAGCCAATCCTTTGTTTGTTTTGAGTTGGGGTATTCGAGTTGCTTCAAAGTCAAATGTTGATTCCATACCTTGTCTAAGCAGTGTTCTCATACTTCTATGTGAATACTAATCCTTCTTGATCATCGAGATTGTCATGTCAATCCTTTTCTACCGGCGTGTTTCTCTTCAAGTGGATCTGATCTTTTCAACATCCGCAAGATCTATTATCAGTTCTTTTCAATGGTGCTCATTTCTTCCATCCCAAGTTGTCTTTTTTTCCCGCCATCCCACCCTTTTTTCCTTCAAGGACTCGGTTTTCTTAATCAAGTATCCATCTTATTGATGCGAAGTCTCTCCATTCTTTTCCATCAATGTTCTTACCTGATGATTTCTCGTGGAGATTCTCAGAAGCTTCAAGTTCATTATTCTTCATTCTCTTTTCTTCTTCGGTGGATTCAATTCAAGCTTTTGGTGTTGATCATTTCCTTTCCTCGTTTCAAAAGTTTTATCATGCTGGTGCACCTCTTAATCACCCACCTCTCGCTATTCAATCGTTCCGGAGTGCTCAAGATATCTCGAAGATTCGCGTTTCCACTCTGCATTCGTTCAAGCTCTTTCAAGATTGTTATCATTCAAGCTATTTAATTCAACCGGTGCATTCTCTCTTTTAAATCGTTCAACGGTGTTTCTTTTAAGTGGGCCCTAACCCACAGGTCTTTTTCCAGGATCTTACCCGACTCTTCTAATTTCCTCGGAGTTATTCTCAAATTCTTTTCCAAGTTTGACGTAAGAATGAATTATCATCAGTCAGATGGTTTCTCCAAGATCTTTCAAATTCTTGCCATCGTCGGTTCAACCTTTTCTAATTTTTCATCCCGGAGTATCTCAACGATTCTTGGTGGTGTTTCTCATCGTCATTCTCGGATTTTGAAGACCGAAGAAGAGTTTCTCTTAAATATTCCTTCATTCTCTTCAAGATTCATGGTTCTAGCTTGTCGCCATCCTCTCATAATTATTTTCGATTGTGAGAATTCTTTTCACCTATCCGGAGCAATTCTAGATTTTTTTCAGTTTGATTCTCCGGAGGCCATCATCTCAGAATTATTCATTCTCAGCTTTCAGCTCTTATTCTCGAAATCTTACCGGTGCATCGCTCAAGTACTCTCTAATCAATTCATGATCTCTTCGTTCTCTTGTATCTAAACTCTCTCATGTATCTTCGTTCATCTGCTAGTTCTTACCGATGATTCATCCCTTTACTTCTTTATTTTTCAATTCTTACGGTGGTTCTTCCAAAATTCTTCTTCCTTCATTTATCATATCAATTCATTCGTCGTTTCAAATCCTACCGGTGGTTCATCGAAGACTTTTCTCAAGTTTTGCGCATATCTCTCTTAATCCTTCAAACGAGAATAAGTTGTATGCAATCCGTTGCTTGTCATCAATTTAATTGGTGAAGGGTGGGCATAATTTAATTCTTATTCTTGTTTCATCGAGTAAATTCAATTCCTTATTCTGGAGGCTCATCAAATTCTCGATTTCAATTGGTTCATCTTTTCTTTTTCCCGGAGTTCCAAGCTCTCTCAATTTTCTCATCATGAAGATCCATCTAATCATTGCAAGTCTTCACCTTGTGTTGTCAACTTCTCTTTCCTTCGTTATTCTTTTACTACCAGAGTTTTTCATGGAGGCTCTACATGATGTTTCATCAAGGATTTAATTCTTTCTCGAAGTGATCATCAAGATTCTTTTCAGAGGAGATCAAGTTTTCTTCATCTTGCAATCCAGAGTGCAATTCTTTCTACCGTATCATTGGAGGTGGTATTATGTCATTCTTGTTCCTTGGCTATCTCGTTATACCGGTGTGGTTTCATATTCTTTTGGTTCATTAAGTCCTTGTTTCATGTCTTTCAACCCACAAGGTTCTCATAATGTTCCTTGTTCCTCTTTTCTATCAGAGCTTTTCAATCTCGTTCATCTCTGTTGTATTCCTTCTTTCAAGTTTTTCAACCTCTCAAGGTTCTTTGGTTTCACTCGTCTGTCGAGGAAGCAACTTAGTTTTACCTTTTCTCTTCCTCTTCCGTTTTCCCTCCGGTGCCATTCTAGATCGCGAGACGAGATCCTCTCGTAGTGGTGGAGTGTGGTGATGCCCCGAGACCGTTACGCCACGTGTCTTCCAGTTATTCGCTGTTTTTTCCTTGTCATGTGTTTGCGTGTCATGCATTTCATATCATGTGATCATGGGCATCGCATTTGCATACGTGTGCGTCTCATGCATCCGAGCATTTTCCCCGTTGTCCGTTTTGCAATCCAGCGCTCCTATGTCATCCGGTGTTCCCTTTTACCTCTTTCCGTGTGCGAGTGTTAAACGTTCTCGGATTGGACCGAGATTTTCCAAGCAGCCTTGGTTTACTACCGGTAGACCGCCTGTCAAGTTTCGTGCGATTTGGACTTCGTTTGATACTCCAACGGTAAACCGAGGGACCCTAAAGGCCTCGTGTGTGTTGCAGCCCAACACTCCTCCAAAGTGGCCCAAAACCCACCTAAACCTCCTCCATTATCTAGACCGTTCGATCACGTTCGCGTTGCAGAAAACCGTGCTCAATTTGGAGCCTCCTAGCTCCTCCTACCGACAAAAAGGTCCTCCCCTTCAAAATCTCGGGTCATTTCGCACCCTAACCCTAAAATCTGCATCTCCGCCGCCGGACATGTCCGCCACCTAGCCGGATAGATCGCCGCCGCCCACTCCCGTCACGCCACGTGGCAGCAAGCCCACATCACCGCCGCCGGCCCGCTCAGCCCGTGCGGGGCTCTCCCCGGCCCGAAGTCGCGCGCCGCCCGCGCCATCGCCCCACCGCCATCTTCGCCCGCACCGGTTGCCGCACCTCGCCCCGCCGCCGTCCGCGCCTGCCGACGCCGGCCAGCTCCTCCCGCGCCAGCGCAGGCCACCGCCGCCGTCCGCGCCCGCCGGCGACGCCGCTCCCCGCCACGGCCGCGCCACCGCACCTCACCGACCTCTCCGGCCTCCTCCTCTCCGGCGACTCCCGCTCCGGTGGCCTCCTCCTCTCCGGCGACCTCGGGACATGTGCAAGCCCGATCCAGATCTAAGATTCGGTTGACTTTTTGCTCTAACCATAGTTATTTTTGCATTTTTCATCGCATCATAACTCTCCAACCGTGGCTCCGTTCCGGGCATGTACCATATCGAATTGTTCATCTCGACGAGTACTTCATTTCATTCCATTGCACCATGTTCATTTGAGTTCATCTTGATGCCCTAAATGCTGTTGCAAGAGTGCTAGTTTATATTAGTTTCAGATTCTTATCAGTATTTGGACATTTGTCATTTTTGCCATGATTAATGTGTGCCTCCTATAAACTTGAGCCCTACATGAGTTTTGAAGTATGTCATGCCATCTTTACAGGGGTGTATTCCATGTATTTTTGTGACCTCTATGGTGACTAGCACAAGCATGCAAAGTAGCTCTCGTAATGTTGCTAATTTCAGGGACTTAGAAATCTTCTAAGTCTTTGCCGTGTTAATATTTTTATGCCATGTATCCTTGTTGCTATAGAGTGATCCATGCCTCTTTTGAGCGTGATCAGTAAGGATGTTTGGAGATATCGTTATGCTCTATCCATCCATGTCTTTGTTTGCAATTATGGAGCACCCTAGCATGACTCAATCTTGCTCTACTTTTGCTATAAAATGTTCCTGGCAGAATGTTTACATGTTAAGCATTTTTGTCGAGCTTGTTGTAGTTGATCCATGCATGCTATGAGGTTGTTCTTGCCATGTTTAGCTTCTATGCCATGTCTACTTGCTGGGTGCATGCTTAGTTTGTGATGCAATGCCTTGTGGTGAGTGCATCGAGCTCGTAAACATGCCTACTTGATATCTGTTTTGCCATGTTCCAGTTTTCTACTAAGTCTGAATCTGTTAACGAAGTTTCTATGTTCACATGGTTACCATTGTATTTTCTGATCCCTTTTGGCTTATGGTTAGTAAGGGACTTTTGTTGTATGCTTTGAGTAGCTTCATGAAATGCCTTGCTTTGCCATGTTATGTTCCTGTAGCATGTTGTTATCTTGCTCTAAACATTGCTTCCTGATGTTAAATTCCTGACATGTTGTTTTGACTAAGTTTGTAACCTGTTATCTTTTGCACTTTTTCCATGCTTGTTTGGACCTGCTATTGAGTGTATTAGCCGTATCTCAGTGTTCATCTTTTGTCAATCATCTTGAGTGGATCACATCCATGTGTTTTGTTGTTATGTTAGAGTGCAGTAGCTTGTTGGTCTTGATGCATTTAGATGGCCTTGTGCTGGTAATCGCAGCTTTGTGCCATTATTGTTTTGCTTGCCATTTGCAAACCGTGCATCCGATTCCGTTGATCTTTATATCGATTTCTACCGAAATCAACTCATATTTCCAGTGGCACTCTTGGTTTTCCAAGTTGAGGCCTGGTTCAATCTTTCCCTTCCGAAGCTCGCATATGCATTGCATATTACTTCCCGCATATCATGCCATGTTTTGCATCATGTTGCTTGGGCATTGCACCGTGGTTGATTGTGTCTCCCTTTTGCTTGTGTTCTTGCTTGGGTAGAGCCGGGAGACGAGTACGTGATCAAGGAGCCGGTTGAGAACGTTTACGAGGTTCAAGCTAACGTCAACTCGGAGAACTTTGCAGGCAAGATGACCATACCCTCGAAATCACTTCTATCTTTGCTTGCTAGACGCTCGCTCTTTTGCTATGCCTATTCTACGATACCTACCACTTTCTTATCATGCCTCCCATATTGCCATGTCGAACCTCTAACCCACCTTGTCCTAGCAAACCGTTGTTTGGCTATGTTACCGCTTTGCTCAGCCCCTCTTATAGCATTGTTAGTTGCAGGTGAAGATGAAGTTTGTTCCTTGTTGGAACATGGATATGTTGTTCCTTGTTGGAACATGATTATTGTTGGGATATCACAATATCTCTTATTTAATTACTGCATCTATATACTTGGTAAAGGGTGGAAGGCTCGTCCTTATTCCTGGTGTTTTGTTCCACTCTTACCGCCCTAGTTTCCGTCATACCGGTGTTATGTTCCTTGATTTTGCGTTCCTTACGCGGTTGGGTGATATTGGGAATCCCTTGACAGTTCGCCTTGAATAAAACTCCTCCAGCAAGGCCCAACCTTTGTTTTACCATTTGCCACCTAAGCCTTTTTCCCTTGGGTTTCGCGGACTCAAGGGTCATCTTTATTTTAAACTCCCCGGGCCAGTGCTCCTTTGAGTGTTGGTCCAACCTGTCAGCTGTCGGTGGCCACCAGGGGCAACTCTGGGCTGGCCTACCGGAACCTTGGACAATCCGGTGTGCCCTGAGAACGAGATATGTGCAGCTCCTATCGGGATTTGTCGGCACATTCAGGCTAATCGGGTCTTCCCGCTAGAAGGAATATCCTTCGTTGATCGTGAGAGCTTGTGATGGGCTAAGTTGGGACACCCCTGCAGGGTTTTGAACTTTGGAAAGCCATGCCCGTGGTTATGGGTAGATGGGAATTTGTTAATGTCTGGTTGTAGAGAACTTGACACTTGACTTAATTAAAATACGTCAACCGCGTGTGTAGCCGTGATGGTCTCTTTTCGGCGGAGTCCGGGAAGAGAACACGGTCTCGTGTTATGCTTAAACGTAGGTTGTTCTAGGATCACTTCTTGATCATACATTCTCAAACGTGCTTTGCCTTTCTCTTCTCGCTCTCATTTGCATATGTTAGCCACCATATATGCTAGTGCTTGCTGTAGCTCCACCTCATACCTTTTCCCTTCCTATAAGCTTAAATAGTCTTGATCGCGAGGGTGTGAGATTGCTCAGTCACCGTCACTCACAGAATACTTCCAAAACCAGTTTCAGGTGCCGACGATAACCGTGCAGGTGACGCAACCGAGCTCAAGGAGGAGCTCGATGAAGATTGTGTCCGTAGTCTTGTTTCGTTTCCAGTTGATTAGTAGTAGAGCCCAGTTGGGGTCGATCAGGGATCTTTTGCATTAGGGGTAGTCTTCCTTCATTTTGGATCCGTAGTCGGACCTTGATTGTATCTGGATGATGTAATTCTTTATTTATGTATTGTGTGAAGTGGCGATTGTAAGCCAACTCTGTATCTCTATCTTATTTAGTACATGGGTTGTGTAAAGATTACCGTCGGTGTCAATACTGGCGGATCTCGGGTAGGGGGTCCCGAACTGTGCGTCTAGGCCGGATAGTAACAGGAGGCAGGGGACACGCAGTTTTACCCAGGTTCGGGCCCTCTTGATGGAGGTAAAACCCTACGTCCTGCTTGATTAATATTGATGATATGGGTAGTACAAGAGTAGATCTACCACAAGATCGGAGAGGCTAAACCCTAGAAGCTAGCCTATGGTATGATTGTTGTTCTGTATGTTGTCCTATGGACTAAAACCCTCCGGTTTATATAGACACCGGAGAGGGTTAGGGTTACATAGAGTCGGTTACAATGGTAGGAGATCTAAATATCCGCATCGCCAAGCTTGCCTTCCACGCCAAGGAAAGTCCCTTCCGGACACGGGACGAAGTCTTCAATCTTGTATCTTCATAGTCCAGGAGTCCGGCTGAAGGTATAGTCCGGCCATCCGGACACCCCCTAATCCAGGACTCCCTCAGTAGCCCCTGAACCTGGCTTCAATGACGACGAGTCCGGCGCGCAGATTGTCTTCAGCATTGCAAGGCGGGTTCCTCCTCCAAGTACTTCATAGAAGATTTTGAACACAAAGATAGTGTCCGGCTCTGCAAAATAAGTTTCCACATATTGCCATAGAGAGAATAATATTTACACAAATCTAATCTGCTGACGTATTCCGTAGCGTGACACCGCACCACGTCCAAGCCTTTATTCGAATCGTTTTACTGTCCCACCTTAGCATGTCATGCCAGGCGGTTTCCTTGGCACATCTTGTTAAAGCAGAGATCATGTCCCCTTATCTCGGGATTCTCATCAATACGGGCGTGGGTAACCCAACCGCGCCCTTGATTACGGCGCTTGGAGATAAGCGAGTTTTACCAGGCTGGTGGGGACACGTAGTTGTGTCCACCCATATAAGGGGATAAGGATCCACCTTTTCACCTACACCTTCTTCCTCCTTTGCCTATCCATTTCCGCGCACTCGAGCTCCAGCGCCCAAGTCCGCACTCCCCACTTCAACCTTCTCCGGCCATGTCCGGAGCGGGAGGCAAGTGGATGGTCTCCTCCGTTATGGAGGGCCACATCAAAAATCTGAGGAAGGCCGGATACTTGTCTAACGACATCGCGTATCGGCTTCCCGAAGAGGGGCAGCTCCTCCCCACCCCAAGGCCCCATGAGAGGGTTGTGTTTCTTCCCCACTTCCTCCGCGGACTGGGCTTTCCTATCCACCCATTCGTCCCGGGACTCATGTTCTACTATGGCCTGGATTTCCACGATCTGGCCCCGAACTTCATCCTCAACATCTTAGCGTTTATCGTCGTGTGCGAGGCTTTCCTCTGCATCCGCCCCCATTTCGGCGTATGGCTCAAGACTTTCAATGTCAAGCCGAAGGTGGTGCGTGGCAACCAGGCGGAGTGCGGAGGCACCATGGTGGGCAAGATGCCCCACGTCCTATGGCTCGAGGGCTCCTTTGTGGAGACCCTAAAGGGGTGGCAATCGGAGTGGTTTTACATCACCGAGCCGCGCGACCCTGAGTGGGTCGCAGCCCCTAAGTTCCGGGTCCGGACCCCCAATGCGGCTCACGTCCTGGAAAGAGACGGGCCTGTCATGGGGCAGCAAAGAAGAGGTGACTAGACTGCAAACATGCATCCAAACCCTGGTGAACAAGAAGTTCAAGCTTGACAATGTAGTCCAGGTTATGCTCACCCGCCGGATCCTCCTGTGTCAACAACGGGCCTTCAATCTGTGGGAGTTCAACCCGGCGCAGCACCAAACCCTGAGCAGGCTCTTCGACACGACGTATGAAGATGGCTGGAATGTGCTTTTCAAGGGCACTGAGGCTCCCGCATCCGCTACCGAGGATCGCGGATTCAGCGCGCAGCGTCACGCTAGCGCGGTAAGTTGTTTGTACCTTTTACAGGGTATTAGTTTTTCATAGTTTAACTCTATGCGGGATTTAAGCTCCCTTACTTTTGACAGGATTGGCAGGCGAAGTCCAGAAAGATCGACTGTCCGGCTCCTTTGCCCGAAGACCCAGCCGATGCCCGCTTGGCGAAGCTGCTGGTTCCGGCACCCTATGTGGTGCCGGAGAAGAAGGCCACAGGGACTCGAAAAAGTGCCCGGCGCCAGGAGGTGTCGGGTTCATCATCCGACGGCTCCAAGGCGCACTCCTTCCGCGAAGACGAGGAGGAGGAAGAAGAGACCTCTCCCCCTCCAGCGGGGGGAGGAACGAAAAGGAAGGCCGCCCCAACTGGGGAGGCCGAAGGGTCCAAGAAGGGGAAAACCCTCCTTCTGGACTACTCCACCAACGCCGACGATGGCGAGGAGGAGTGGCTGCTCAGGGCGAAGCCCCTGGCGAAATCGTAACTATTTGGATACCAGAGTAATTCATAGTATTCCTTTATTGCATAGCTTTCCCTTATGTTGAATATGACTATGCAGCCCACCCAAAGACCGGCTCGACGTGTCGTCGAGCGGTTCACTGGACTCGTCGGATGTGAATTCGCTTCCGACGGCTACCTCCCCCCGCCCTACGGAAGACGCTGAAGTGTTGTCCCAACAGGTTCCAAACCGGGAGGAGGTGGTCCTGGAGGCGCCGCAAGGCTACCACCCGGACTCCAGGAGTAAAGGGGATATAACCCCCCAGGACTCCAAGTCCGGCCCTAGGCCGGGCACTGCTCCGGAACCTTCACAGGTTCCAGAGTCCGGCAGGCGACCTCCTTCCAACAGGAGCAAGCCCACCGTGCTGGTGACCCCCGTCCAACCGGAGGCGCCGGACAATCTATTCGAGGTGCTCAAAGGCGCGTCCATCAACGAGGAGCACCACACTATTATGAGTGCGGTGGTCCAGAAGGTTCAGGCCGCCAAGAGCGGACTGACTGAAGCTTGTGCCAGCCTTTTAACAGGAATTGAGGTAAGTAAAGAATGTGTAAATAATATTACCGCATAGACAGTAGCCCCTGATGCTCTATTTGGCATTCGGGAAGAAAAGCCGAATAGAGGATCAAATAAAATTCGCAGGAGTCTAACAAAAAGGAGTCAATATGCGTATGCAGGCTTCCCTGCTGGCGTCCGCCACACTGACTGCGAAAGTGGACACGCTAAAGCAGAACCTCGAGCAGTCCGAGCAAGAGCTCGGGCGTGCCAAGAAGCAGCTCGAGGACAAGGAAGGTAAGAAATACCATGTTGAAATATATAAAAAAGTGCAATTGCAAAAAATGACAGGATTATCGTGGCTATTGTAGGGGCCACGTCTGAGGTGGCGACCCTTAAGCAAGCACTATCCGAGGCTGAGAAGAGGGCGGCCACGGAGCGCATCGAGCGGGAGAAGTATGAGGCCCAGGTTAGCAAGGTGCGGCAAGAGCTCCAGGCTCTCATGAAAAAACATGAGAGCTTGGAGCTTGACTCAACGACGCGAGCGTCCGAGCTCACGGCGGCTATTAAAAATGCCGAGTCTGCCAAGGCCGAATCCCAGTAGGCCCTTCAGGAGTTGGATGCGGTGAAAAGAAAGCAAACACATAAAAGTGAGTTACTTGTTACTTACCCGAATCCGGAGCTCTCCAGGAGCATTCACAGATCTTCCCTGTAGCGTGTCCGATGCCGCCGCATTCTATTGAGCCGAGGAAGGCAGCTCGAAGGAGAAGGTGTTCTGGTCTCAGTATGCTGAGGCCGGACACCCCGTGTCCCTGAGTGACCAGCTGAAGCAACTGGTCGAGCTCCACAAGGTGGCCGAACAGGCCATGAGGGGCCTCATAGTTCGGCTGTGGCCTGGAGAGGCTCTGCCTGGGAGCTATTTCGGGTTGGTGGAGGCCTGTCCAAGGCTCCAAGTCATCAAGCGCTCCATCTGCATTGAAGGTGCCCGTAGGGCCCTTGCCCACGCTAAGGTGCACAGGGGCAAGCTGGACGCTGAGAAGCTTGTGAAGGACAGGCCACCGCCAGGGAAAGAGCATCGCAAACACGAGAATTATTATAAGGATGTTCTGGAGGGTGCCCGCCTTATGGCGGATGAATGTTCCAAGGATGTAATTTTTCAGTAAAGCTCGCTCGTTTTGTCCTGTGCGCTGAAAACTTGTTCATATGCGCTAAGCAATGCTGTTGGAATTTAAAATATTACCTTTTGTGCGGCTGTTTATCAGTTCTGAGAGATGGCGAGTTGTCGGCTTCTGCCCCCGTGCCGCTAGTGCTGGTGTGTTCAGGGATATACCTGAGCGCTCTTTTTCCCATGTTTGGGTCCTTCGAGGGAGCCGCTCAGCACAACGAACAAGGCAATCAGACTATAATGCGTGAACACTCTCACTTAGCCATAGAATTCTATAATTTTAAATTTTGGCAAAGCCCCTGGTATTCGGAAGACTGAGTTCGGGGCGCTATCCACGCCTTGGCCGGACAGAGCCGACTCCTCGCTCTAAGCAGCATAAGTCTTGAGGGACTCGAAAAACCTCTCGAACAGCGACCAACTCTCGCTTCATCATGACAGTCAGTTTTAGCTTTCTCTACTAAGGTGCTCGGCCCAGCTCAAATGGGGCACAATCGCAGTAGTTCTCCTAGTGCTACCTTAGCCGACATAGCGGAATATAAGGCACCAAAACATAGGAGCCGGGCAAACCCAACTATTGACCCAAGACATGATTCGGAGCCGATGCATATAATGCTATAAGTTCGGGGTGACGCACTTGTTAAAGTGTTTGGACTTCTCACACCATATTGAGGGGTACTAAAGCCCCTGGCGTATTTTGGCCGTACCAAAGTGTACGGGTGCAACATGTCGTTAAGGAACATATATTTGTAAAAAAAAGAGTAATGCAAAAATAGAGAAAAGCTATGCATTGTTTTTAAAAAAAAGGGCTGCGATCAAAGCAGAACGATACAAATAATGCGATAAGCAAAAGGTTGGACTATTTAACATGTCCGTTCCATAAGCAAAAGGCTGCGGAATGGTATGCGAAACAGGTATACTGCTCATGATAGAGACCACCTGGGAGTTCCATAATGCGGCATGGCTTGGCTGCTTCCCTGGTTCTTGCATCGTTTGTGCGGCAATTGAACTGCCGAACAGGCCTTCCGAAGAATGGAGTCCAGGCGGTCTTGTTGTAGGTTACTCCGGGCGCGCTTCACGGTGTCCGGACGTTTAATGGCCGGACTAGAGAACTGCCTGGAGAGGCTGCTTTGTACTTCCACTACAAGGGCCGCCGTGTGCTCCTCCGTTCGGAGGGAGCGTTCGGTGTTTCCATTGACCGTAATTACTCCTCGAGGGCCTGGCATCTTGAGCTTAAGGTGTGCGTAGTGCGGTACTGCATTGAACTTGGCGAATGCGGTTCGCCCAAGCAGTGCGTGATAGCCACTGCGGAACGAGACTATGTCGAAGATTAACTCCTCGCTTCGGAAATTATCCGGATATCCGAAGACCACTTCAAGTGTAACTGAGCCTGTACTGTTGGCCTCTACACCTGGTATGATGCCTTTAAAGGTTGTTTTGGTGGGCTTAATCCTCGAGGGATCTATGCCCATTTTCCGCACTGTATCCTGGTAAAGCAGGTTCAGGTTACTGCCGCCGTCCATAAGGACTCTAGTTAGATGAAAGCCGTCAATAATTGGGTCTAGAACCAATGCGGCGAATCTGCCATGACGGGTGCTAGTGGGGTGGTCCCTTCGATCAAAGGTGATCGGGCAGGAAGACCATGGGTTGAACTTTGGGGCGACTGGCTCTATCGCGTATACGTCCCTTAACGCGCGATTCCTCTCCCTCTTGGGGATGTGGGTTGCGTATATCATGTTCACCGTCCGCACTTGTGGGGGAAAACCCTTCTGTCCACTGTTGTTTGGCGGACGAGGCTCTTCATCGTCATCGCTATGCAGCCCCTTGTCTGTATTTTCGGCATTTAACTTGGCTGCCTGCTTGAACACCCAACAATCCCTGTTGGTGTGACTGGCCGGCTTTTCAGGGGTGCCATGTATCTGGCACAAGCGGTCGAGTATTCGGTCCAAACTGGATGGGCACTTCGGATTTCTTTTGAATGGCTTTTTCCGCTGACCGGATTTATAGCCTCTGAATCCGGCATTAACTGCCGTATCCTCAGCATTGTCGCCGTTAATGCGGCGCTTCTGCTTGTTGCGACGCGACCTGCCACTACTGTCTCTGGTATCCGAATTACCAGAGTTCTTGGTCATATTGTTGCTGTGAGCGAGTCAGCTGTCTTCTCCCGCGCAAAAGCGGGTCATGAGTGTCGTGAGCGCTGCCATAGATTTCAGCTTTTCCTGTCCAAGGTGCCGGGCAAGCCACTCGTCACGAATATTATGCTTGAAGACTGCTAGGGCCTCTGCATCCGGACAGTCGACTATTTGATTATTCTTTGTTAGGAACCGTGTCCAGAATTGCCTGGCTGATTCCTCTGGCTGCTGAATTATGTGGCTGAGGTCATCGACGTCTGGTGGTCGCACATAGGTGCGCTGGAAATTGTTGAGGAATGCGGCTTCCAGGTCCTCCCAACAACTGATTGATCCTGCTGGCAAGCTGTTAAGCCAATGCCGAGCTGGTCCTTTAAGCTTGAGTGGGAGGTATTTGATGGCATGTAGATCATCGCCGCGGGCCATGTGGATATGAAGGAGATAATCCTCGATCCATACCGCAGGATCTGTTGTGCCATCATATGATTCATTGTTTACGGGTTTGAAACCCTCGGGGATTTGATGATCCATTACTTCGTCTGTGAAGCATAGTGGGTTTGCTGCGCCTCTGTACTGGGCTATATCACGACGCAGCTCCAATGAGCTTTGTCTACTGTGTTCGGCCCTACCGGATTTGTGTCCGGCGTGACGGTTATCGTCTCGAGTCGTGGGGCGCCAACGCGATCCGTAGATCGATCTTTTTTGCCTTGCCTTGTCCTCCAACATATCTCGCAGGTCTGGCGCATTTTCCTGTGCCTTGGTACAGGGTGCGGCTTGAGTGGAGGGCCGAGAGGCCTCTCTGTCGCGGCCACGAGGTGGCCGGTCGGCCGTATCATAAGCTGGTGATGTAGGTTTAAGTGCTTCCTCCTCTAATCGGGGTAGAAACCTGCGCTTTGGGTAGCTCTTGGAGGGGCGTTCGAGTTTATACTCTTCGGCCGCAAGGACTTCAGTCCATCTGTCAACTAGCAAATCTTGATCAGCTCTAAGCTATTGCTGTTTTTTCTTGAGGCTTCTTGCCGTGGCCATAAGCCTGCGTTGAAAACGCTCTTGCTCAACGGGATCCTCTGGCACGACGAATTTGTCGTCGTCGAGGCTTGCCTCGTCTTCGGAGGGAGGCATATAATTATCGTCCTCAACCTCTCTGTCTGCCGCTCTCTCATGAGGGCTGGCTTCTCCATCCTCCTGTGCTGAATCTTGCTGGAGGGGGTTTTCTTCGGCACTCTCCGGAGTATTATTATCTCCCGTGCTGGAATCACCATATTTGCTTTGGCGGGATTTTGAGCGGCGCCGCTGATGTCGGTGCTTAGGCTATTTCTTGGAGGGGTTGTCCTCCGCTGTTCCATCGCCATCTCCTTCTTTTGGGGTGTCCACCATGTATATGTCATATGACGAGGTGGCTTTCCAGGGCCCAATAGGCGCTGGTTCTTCATCGTCTCCTGCATCGGCGTCCATACCGTCGATGTCTTTGGAGTCGAAGTCGAGCATGTCAGTTAAATTGTCGACAGTGGCTACAAAGTGGGTGGTGGGTGGGCTTTGAATTTCTTCATCCTCCATATCCCAACCTTGCTAACCGTAATCCGTCCAGGGCTCTCCTGATAAAGAGAGAGACTTTAGTGTCTTCAGAATATCGCCGAAAGGCGAGTGCTGAAAGATGTCCGCGGCAGTAAACTCCATGATCGGCGCCCAATCGGAGTCGATCGGTAGGGGCGCGGAGGGCTCGGAGTCCGAAGAGGAGTCCGGCTCCTTGGAGTCACGAGTCTCGCGGAGTGCAGGGCTGGTGTTCGGCTCGATCGCTGTTGGGATCGCAGCCCCCGAGGCGGCGTCCAACCACTCATCCTCGATCGGCGCAGTTGGCTCCGAATTAAGGGTCGAAGCCGATGCGGGTGCGGCCTCCAGGGCACTGTTCGGCGGCAGAGCTAGATCATGCCCATCGTGACAGTGCGGCGCGCTTGGCAGTGGCTCGAATCCGTCGAATATCAAGTCCCCGTGGATGTCCACCGTGTAGTTTAAACTTCCAAATCTTACCTGACGGCCAAGGGCATAGCTTTCGATCTGCTCCAGATGGCCAAGCGAATTGGCCCGCAGTGCGAAGCCGCCGAAGACGAAGATCTGTCCGGGGAGGAAGGTCTCACCCTGGACTGCATCGCTATTGATGATCGTAGGAGCCATCAAGCCTAATGGCGACGACACAGAGGAACTCTCAATGAAAGCACCAATGTCGGTGTCAAAACCGGCGGATCTCGGGTAGGGGCTCCCGAACTGTGCGTCTAGGCCGGATGGTAACAGGAGGCAAGGGACACGAAGTTTTACCCAGGTTCGAGCCCTCTTGATGGAGGTAAAACCCTACGTCCTGCTTGATTAATATTGATGATATGGGTAGTACAAGAGTAGATCTACCACGAGATCGGAGAGGCTAAACCCTAGAAGCTAGCCTATGGTATGATTATTGTTCTGTATGTTGTCCTACGGACTAAAACCCTCCGGTTTATATAGACACCGGAGAGGGTTAGGGTTACATAGAGTCGGTTACAATGGTAGGAGATCTAAATATCCGCATCACCAAGCTTGCCTTCCACGCTAAGGAAAGTCCCTTCCGGACACGGGACGAAGTCTTCAATCTTGTATCTTCATAGTCCAGGAGTCCGGCTGAAGGTATAGTCCGGCCATCCGGACACCCCCTAATCTAGGACTCCCTCAATTACCCCTCTTCCGACATGCCTACAACGTGGTTATGCCTCTAAGTTGTGCTCCGACATGTGGGAGATATAGCGGCATTGTGGGTGTTACAAGCGGCCTCACCAGGCTGGCTCGTGATGGGCGGAGAAATCAAGGCCAGGCAAACCTCACGAGGTTCCGATGTTGTGAGCCATGATGATCGAGATCAGGCGGGCGTCAGGTGGGCGCCAGCGCACACAGTGTCCTTGTTTCCTCTTTGGTGCCAAGGGAACAAACACAGGCGCGGAGTACCGAGGCGTCAAGCAAAAGTTTCCACATCGGTGCAACGAGACTAAGACCAGCAGGACGACAAGACGGAGGTCACCGTGGAGCCCACGACGGCGTCACCACCAGAGCCTTTGGCAAGCGAAGACCACTTTTGGCAGGATAAGCTGTACTACCTATCCCCTTTTGAATTGTCCGTTGTTGGCTCCCTTTCCACTCAACATTTGGGGAGAGGACCAGGGCCTCTACAAATAGGATTAGCCACCAACATAGCTAGGGGGATCGATCGGTCGGATCAAGAGTTATCTTCACAAATCTGACTTTGGCTCCAAGCCAGTCAGAATAGTAGCGATCAAATTCATCACTCAATTTCTTGATCTTAGATTGAAGATAACAAGTTCTTCAGGTGAAAGATTCATAATGTTCTGCTTCAAAAAGCGCTCTTTCTTGTACTGCGCTTTCTTCACCCTCCATCCCTGTTCAAATTTCCATTTTTCCTCATCAATGAAATGGGTTAGCACATGACTTTGACCAGGAGTGAGGTTCAGCTCAAGAAGAGGTGTGTTGGGGTCCTTGTGCCACAAGTCAATGAAATCTAGGATCAACTTCGGATCTAGTATTAATGGCACGTTGCTGCCTTTGGCTCTAGCGGCCCTGTGCTGCCTATCTCTGATGATTTCAGCGAGTTCTTTATCATCAGCTTCGTCATCTTCGGATGGTACTTGAAAGGCGACCTTCTTCTTGTGAGGACTTGGACGAGAGCCTCGTCCAGCAGTGGCCTCTTTCTTTAACAGAGAGGGGCCAGTTGATGAATTGGGTGCAGCTGAAGAACTAGCAGAAGCTCCTGAGGCAATAGAGATGCCTGTTGTCCTTTGGCACGTGGCGAGATACACAAGTGTTGAGGATTTTGACAGAGGAGCTGATGACTTTGGAGGAGCTGGAGCAGCTTGAGGAATTGGCCGTGAGGGCTTTGAAGAATCTGGCCTTGAGGGCATTGCCGAGGAACTTGGCCGTGAGGGCATTGGGAGTGAAGCACTTGGCTTATGAGCAGGCTTCTTAGGCATGGACTTCTTCGGCTTGCTAGTAGAGGCCTCAATAGTGGTAGCAGCAGCATCAGAGTCTTCATTAAATTTCCTCACTGCTTCCTTAGCTACTTTGGCTAGCTTGGCCTAGCGCTTGGCCCATTCATCAGGATAGTCCTCACCACGCTTGAGGCTGGTGGGATCAGCTTCTTGGCTAGGTGCCAATGGAGGTCTTGGGCATGGAGGATTAAGAGCAAATTTCTTCATATACTTGGGAGTAACATATCTGTACTCTCTCCATTCCCATGCCCATCTCCTCTCTATTCTTTGTATGCGCACCTTGCGCTGATTTTTGTCCTCCTTGCCATGTGTGGCCTCATCAGGAGTGCAATAATCCTTGTATATGTCATCAGGAATATCGAAAGCAGTATTGACCTCAGGCCTTTTTCCTCCCTTCTGTGGCTTCTTACCGTCAGCCATTTTCTTCAGCTGAGGAATTTGAGCAATGGAATTCTCTGAAGAGGTGTGCAAATTTTTTTCAAGGAACATTGCAAATGAGTTAAGTTTATGAGAACCTAGTGATTCAGCAGCGGACATGTGTACCTGTGAACAGAGTATAGTTGCGAGGAATTTGGAGAGGTCATATGCATTCTCAGAAGGTTTTGCAATAAGAACAAGTTTGAGGAATTTGACCAGTTGAGTCTTGAAGAATTTTACTAAGCGTTCTTTGACTTAGGTTCTAGAGTTGTGCAGATTGAAAAATCCACACAATTGAGGAATCTTGATGAAAAATGATGCTTAGGGAAACAGATCAAGAACAGATGATATGGGAGGTGTCCAGTGTGTGAAGATTTGAAGAATAAACACCTTTTGAAGATTTTGTAGAGAATATTTGAATCAAAGAGGGTAGTAAAAGTAACTTTTAATTACCCTGGACGAAGAACACGGTGAACTGGGAAGTGTAGATTTGAAGCTCGTCGTTTCAGATCTTCCACGCCCTAACTTGGCTGAGGAAGACAGCTACGGTGGTGGCAGAGTAAAGAAATCCGTGGCCGGCGCGAGTACGGCGGCGACGAGGTCGAGGCAGTGAAGCTCTTCCTGACCAGTGACGATAGAAGTAGTGGAGGCGCTAGGTTTTGGGAAGCTCGAGCGGGAGAGAGGTCGAGCGGAGTAAAACTGAAGTGAGGAAGGGGTGGGGTATTTATAGTCGAAGTGAAAAACTGTTCGCCCAAAGAAATTGGACGAACGTGCCCCTGACCCTTCTCATGAACTTGACATGTGTCGCCCACGTACTGAGAGGTGACGATCGTGTGCGATCGTGGGTGAATAGGATAAGTATTATCGTGGAATGTGTAATGGTTTGAGCGGCAAAAACCGGAAATTCAGATAAGATAAGTTTAAAATTCCGTTTGCAATTTCTTCAGCTGACAAGGACAAAGTGAAGATTTTGAACGAGTTTCAAATAGAATGCACATGAAGAATTTGTGAATAGACTAGGTTGAGTTTAGCATAGAGGGGGAAAGGGTCCGATCACATTCACTTAGCAGAACAAGCAACTTGAAGAATAAGTGAATGTTGTAGAGGACATAAACTCTCACACACACACACATAGATATATATATATATAGCCAATGAAGAAAAAATGACGGAAAGAGTGAAGACAATGCAAGTTGAAGAATAACTGAGGAATTTAAAAGTGAGAAAAAAACTCAAATTGAGGATTTTCAATTTTTGGTGGTGGCGAGACCCACCGTATAAGAATGATGATTTCACACACCGCGTACAGTTGTCGTAGGGTTCTGAGAATCAAATTCTTCATTAATTTTTCACACCTAGAGTGTTAGTCTTCATTGATTGAAGAAAAATGTTTCTTCATGTGTAGCACATCTAAGTCATCAATTTTGTATAAGTGTTAGGATGTGTTTCCTTTTCAAAGAACATTTGAAGATTCTAAGATATTTAGCTCACACCGCAACTTGCTAAATCTCTTCTTATCCAAGGGCTTAGTGAAGATATCGGCTAGCTGTTCTACAATCTTCACATGCTCAATAGAGATGTCGCCTTTCAACACATGATCATGAAGAAAATGATGACGAATTTGAATGTGCTTTATCTTCGAGTGATGAACTGGGTTATGAGCAATCTTGATGGCACTCTCATTGTCACAGTAGAGTGGCACATTCTTCACGTTGACGCTGTAGTCCTTGAGCGTTTGCTTCTTCCATAGCAGTTGAGCACAACAAGAACCAGCAGCAATGTACTCAGCTTCAGCAGTAGATAGTGATACGCAGTTCTGTTTCTTCGAGGACCAACAGACCAAGGATCGTCCGAGGAAATGGCATGTGCCAGATGTTGACTTGCGGTCCACACAATCACCAACATAGTCAGAGTCTGAAAATCCAATGAGATCAAAAGCCGAGCCCTTGGGGTACCATAATCCAAGTGTTTGTGTGTGAGCTAGATACCGAAGAATATGCTTCACAGCCTTATGGTGTGATTCCTTCGGTGTAGCTTGAAATCGGACACACATGCAAACATAAGTACAATAAAGAACCAATCATGGAGCGGTATACCTTTTTATCGAAGTCAATACCATTTTCATTACTGCATAGATGGCTATTTGTGGGCATAGGGATTTTGACTCCTTTGCAATCTTGCATGCCGAATTTCCTCAGTACATCCTTGAGGTATTTCTCCTGAGATATGAATATGCCATTGCGCTGTTGACGAATCTGAAGACCTAAGAAGAATTTCAATTCTCCCATCATAGACATTTGATATTCTTCACTTATCATATAGGCAAATTCATGACTGTAACGTTGGTCAGTACAGCCGAAAGTGATATCATCAACATAAATTTGGCACACAAACAATTCACCATCATAAGATTTAGTGAAAAGAGTTGGTTCAAGTGAACCAGGTTTGAAGCCTTTCTACATGAGGAATTCCTTCAAAGTATCATACCATACCCGAGGGGCCTGCTTGAGGCCATAGAGGGCCTTATTGAGTCTGAAGACTTTGTCAGGACACTTTGGATCTTCAAAACCTGGGGGTTGAGCAACATATACTTCTTCCTCAAGCTTACCATTGAGGAATGCACTTTTCACATCCATTTGATATAAGATGATATCATGATGGTTAGCATAAGCAAGTAATATGCGAATAGCTTCAAGTCTAGCAACATGTGCAAAAGTTTCATCAAAGACAATTCCTTCAACCTGTGTTGTAGCCTTGAGCTACAAGTCGTGCCTTATTGCTCACCAGAAGGCCATTTTCATCTTGCTTGTTGCGGTAGATCCACTTTGTGCCGATGATATTGTGCTTGCGAGGATCTGGACGTTTGACCAGTTCCCAGACGTTGTTGAGCTCGAATTGATGTAATTCCTCTTGCATAGCTTGAATCCACTCAGCCTCCAGAAATGCTTCATCTACCTAAGTGGGCTCTGTGATAGAGACGAAAGCAAAGTGCCCACAAAAGTTAGATAAATGTGAAGCTCTTGAGCATGTGAGAGGACAAGGAATGTTGATGTCGCTGATGATTTTCTCAACTTGCACTTCATTTGCAATGCGAGGACGAGCGGGTTGTTGTTGAGGAATTTGATCAACATTTTCTTTAGAACCATTTTCCTCAGGTGCATTAGCATGATGTTCTTCATGTTCTGGAATGACTTCTTCAGCAGATTCTTCGGTAGGAATGACATCCTTAGTAGCCTTGAACTTAATAGATTCCTCAGGAGGTATTTCATCTGTCACAGGAGGTAGGTGCTCTCTTTGCGAGCCATTAGTTTCATCGAACCACACATCTACAGTTTCAACAACCTTGTGGTGATAGGTGTTGAAGACTCTGTAGTTGTGCGATCCTTACCATAACCGAGCATAAAATCTTCATGTGCTTTCGATGCAAATTTAGAACTGTGATGAGGATCTCTAATCCAACATTTAGCACCAAAGACTTTGAAATAACTCACATTGGGTTTCTTGTCAGTGAGGAGTTCATATGCATTCTTCTTGAAGAATTTGTGAAGATATACCCTGTTGATGATGTGGCACGCGGTATCAATTGCCTCAGGCTAGAAGCAAGGAGGCATCTTGTACTCATCAAGCATAGTGCGGGCCATCTCAACAAGAGTCCTATTCTTGCGCTCCACGACGCCATTTTGTTAAGGAGTATAAGGAGCAGATAACTCATGAGTAATACAAAGTTCATCAAGATAGTCATCAAGACCAGTATTCCTGAACTCAGTTCCATTATCACTTCTGATGTGCTTGATCTTCACACCAAAGTTGGTTGAAGCCCTTGAAGAAAATCGTTTGAAGACTTCCAGCACTTCAGTTTTTTAAGTGATGATATGCACCCGTGTATATCGAGAATAATCATCAACAATGACAAAGCCATAGAAAGATGCAGCATTAGTAAATGTGGCATAGTGAGTAGGGCCAAAGAGATCCATGTGAAGCAATTCAAATGGTCGAGTAGTATTCAAGATAGTCTTCGCTGGATGCTTGGCCTTGGTCATCTTTCCAGCTTCACAATCTCCACACAAATGGTCCTTGAGGAATTTGACACCCTCGATGCCAATGACATGCTTCTTCTTCGCGAGCGTCTGCAGATTCCTCATGCTAGCATGACCAAGTCGACGATGCCATAGCCATCCATCTGAAGCTTTTGCAAGTACACACGTAGTAGGTTGTGGTCCTGTAGAGAAATCAACAATATACATATCTCCTCTCTTAAAGCCTTCGAAGACATTGGAATTGTTAGATTCCATGATCACAACACAACGATACTTTCCGAAGACAACAACTATATCAAGATCACAAAGCATTGAGACAAACATGAGGTTGAACCCTAAGGACTGGACAAGCATGACTTTGTCCATGTGTCGATCCTTTGATATTGCAACCTTACCTAGACCCAATACCTTGCTTTTTCCTTTGTCAGCATAGGTCATATGCTTCAGATGTGATGGAGATAAAGCAGAGTCCATCAATAAGGTCCTGTCACCAGTCATGTGATTTGTACATCCACTATCTAGGACCCACTCAGTGGCTTTGGGTTGATCATCCTGCAGATTAATTAGTGCAACTTACAAACTCATATACTTCATCAGTGAAGAATATGGTATCAATTTCATCAGATCAATTTCATCAAGCAATAGAATAGATAAAGCAGTATGAGGACATGAGAAATGAAAATTCATTTCTTCATGATTAGCTTGCATCCTTTCAAGCATACTCAGGTCTCCAGCAAATTCCTTAGACAATTAAGTTCGTCTGGAGACCTGACCCTGCATAAGAGATTAGTTCTTGCTCTTCACCACCCACATCTGAAGGGGTGGCACAAAGTTCATCATTCTGCGAGCTCCATAAGAGAAAGGTGGCATAGATGCCAATCCACTTTGTTTCACATAAGAGGGATTAGGGTAAGCATAAGAGTAAGCAGAGAAATTCTTCGAGGATTTATGAACATAATGGTTTGAAAAATAATGAACATATCCATAATCCTTAGATCTCCCCTGCGAAACAGATGGGTTAGCACGATGATGTTCATATGAGGACTTTGATCCTTTTGAGGAATTTGATCCACGTGAGGAGTTTTGTCCGTATGAGGACTTGGATCCATATGAAGAATTTGGTCTGGGGTTCCTATTCTTCACAGGTGGTGTCATGATGACATTCACCTGAAGATTTTCAAGGCACCTTTTGGGAACCCAATTTTCTTCATAGGAGAACCGTTCCTACATTTCGTGCCAACATATCTAGCAAATACTTCACCATTCTGATTTTTGAACAGTTTATAATTGGAGTCAAATGACTCATCAGAAGAATATGAAGATTCACATGTAAAGCCAGATAAAGTAGATGGATCCACTGAAGGTCCCTTTGCAGCAACCCATGAGGTTTTGGGATACTGCTTAGGTTTCCAATAGGTCCCATCAGCATTGAGTTTCCTCTCAAAGGCAATACCCTCCTTCCTAGGGTTCTTGTTGAGGATCTGCTTTTTAAGCATGTCACAAAGAGTCTGATGCCCTTTGAGGCTTTTGTACATGCCTGTCATATACAATTCCTTCAGCCCTGCATCATTAGTGATACTCGCAATGTCCTTAGATGAGTAATTAGTCATAGCAGAAGAAGTTGAAGAATTTGCAGCAATGGAAGTACTTGAGCATTCAGGTGAAGAATTAATAGTTTCACATTCAACGCACTTCAAACATGGAGGAACAAATTCATCCTGAGTAGCGCTGATCTGTTGAGCAAGTAATGGATCACGCTCCTTCTAAAGATCTTCATAACTCACTCTTACTGCTCAAGATCTTGCTTTCTCTAAAGAAATACATAAGAAAGCTTCTCATGATCAGATAGGAGAGCGTTATGATGACCTAGAAGATTGTCAAACTTGGATTGAAGTCTGTGAAGATTTTCAGTCAAAATTTTAGTGCGATCCATTTCCTCGCCCAACATATCATCGCTTTTATCTAGCATGTTTTGAACCTTTTCCAGAGAATTTTGCAGTTTCAAAGCAATCTTAGCAAGTTTAATAGCTGGTGAGGGAGTCCTGGATTAGGGGGTCTCCGGACAGCCGGATTATATCCTTTGGTCGGACTGTTGGACTATGAAGATACAAGATTGAAGACTTCGTCTCGTGTCCGGATGGGACTCTACTTGGCGTGGAAGGAAAGCTTAGGCAATACGGATATGTATATCTCCTCCTTTGTAACCGACCTTGTGTAACCCTAGCCCCCTCTGGTGTCTATATAACCCGGAGGGTTTTAGTCCGTAGGACAACATATAATCATACCATAGGGTAGCTTCTAGGGTTTAGCCTCTCTGATCTCGTGGTAGATCTACTCTTGTACTACCCATATCATCAATATTAATCAAGCAGGACGTAGGGTTTTACCTCCATCAAAAGGGCCCGAACCCGGGTAAAACATCGTGTCCCCTGCCTCCTGTTACCATCCGCCTTAGACGCACAGTTCGGGACCCCCTACCCGAGATCTGCCGGTTTTGACACCGACATTGGTGCTTTCATTGAGAGTTCCTCTGTGCCGTCGCCAGAAGGAAGGATGTCTCGTCTCGTCTTTAAAGACGGTACTACTATCGGGGGAGCTTTGGCTTTCGGCCAAACTCTCCGGCTAGGCGGGTTCATCGTGGCTGCCTGTTCGGCCGCCGCGCCAACGATGACTTCTTGGGTCATCGAAAACAGCCTCCACGTCAAATCAGCACTCACCGAACAGATGGATCCAATGGAGCTGGCCTCCTTAAACGAGCTCTTGGATCACATCGCCGCCTTGGGAGTCGCTACGGACTATGATCAGATTGGGCTTAAACCCGATCAAAGGGAGATTAAATCTCCACCGGTCACCCATCATATTGCAGTGGTGGAGGAACAATGCGGCGACCTCTCCTCTATCTTGAGGACCAACTATGTCCGGATTCCCGAGATCTCCGAGTCGGACGCCCGTTCACGGGAGGACAACATCCAATCCATGAACTTAGAGTCAGGCAGCGGACCAGGATTATCGGGTAACACCCCGGAACCGCAACTTCCAAAATTGGAAACTCCTCGGCCCCTGGATCCCAGATCGGTAAGGTTTCAGATTCAATTCCACCCACCCACCCAAACATAAGCGATCTTTCCCATATCAGGCAAGAGCCCCAGGAAATAGTACATCACTATTGGCCCAGATTCCTTCTTGCGACGAACAAGGTTAAGGACTGTTGCGAGGAAGACGCAATCTCATTTTTCTGCAATAATTGCACGGACAAGGGAATCCTTAACGCCATAAATCGTCGTGAGATAACACGCTTCGCTAACTTGGCGTCCATAGTACGAAAGTATTATGTGATGGAAAGTGCCTGGAAAACGGAAACAAACTTTTGGGAAAATCCGGCCCTGAATACAAAGCTAGTCCGAAATAAAAGGGTGCATTATCACAATACACCCGGGTCAACTACAAAAAAGCAAAAACCCTCTACAGGGCATGGAACCGTACTGGAGGGATGGCTCAACGGACCCTGCAAAATTCATAGCACAGCGGATACAATACCAACGCACAGCCTTAGAGCATGTTGGATACTCCGGCAGGTGGCCAAAAGTGGTGATGATCTTCTTATCCCAAATACCACAGAGCACCATCCTGTGGATAACAATACGGTGTTAACAGTGTTCGAGACCTTTGCGTCAAATCTGCAACGTAGCAACAATAAATCCATGGAGTGACATGGCTATTACCTTCAATGCCAGTGATGAACCTAAATTCCGAACAGCTCGAGCACCAGCCGCACTGGTCCTCATTCCAATCGTGGACGGCTTTCCACTCACTAAAGTACTCATGGACGGCGGCAGCGGACTAAACCTCATCTACGAGGAAACTCTTAAAAAGATAGAAATAGATTGGAACGCATCAAGCAAAGTAGCACAACCTTTAGAGGAATTATCCCCAGTCGGGAAGCACGCTGTGCTGGGAAAATCACACTAGATGTGGTATTCAGCACGCCGGAAAATTACAGGTCCGAAGAAATTACATTCCAAGTGGCCCCGTTCAGCAGTGGCTATCACGCTCTTTTAGGACGGGAGGCGTTTACAATCTTCCAAGCCATACCCCATTACGGGTACATGAAGCTTAAAATGCCCGGGCCCAACGGAATCATCACTCTCGCCAGTGATCCGGAAACAGCACTCTGCGCCGAAAACAAAACAGCCGCATTGGCCCTCGAGGCATTATCCGAAGCCCTCTCGGCCGAGGAATTAACCACGCTACGCTCCACAGTGGACAGGGACGACGTGATACTCGACAAGAGATCCAAGTCCACCTCTTTTAAACCAGTGGATGAAATAGTCAAACTCCAAGTCCACCCAACGGACCCTACAAAACAACCTCCATCGGGGCATAGTTAAAACCCGCTGTGGACGCCACACTACAAGAGTTCCTACGCGAGAATTGGGACATATTCGCCCGTATCCCTCAGACATGCCAGGAATCCCACGCAGGCTGGCCGAGCATAGCCTCAATATCCTAAAGGGATTCAAGCCGGTCAAGCAAGCTCTTCGGCATTTCTCCGAACCTAAGAAACATGCCATGGGAGAAGAACTAGCCAAGTTATTGAAGGCCGGATTCATCAGAGAAATAAAACATCCGGACTGGCTAGCAAACCTGGTCATGGTACCAACGAAGGACAAATCCTAGCGCCTTTGTGTCGATTTCAAAGACCTCAATAAAGCTTGCCCAAAGGATCCCTTCCCCCTCCCACGCATCGATCAAATCATTGATGCTACCGCAGGACACAAGTCATTGTGTTTCCTCGATGCATACTCCGGTTACCACCAAATCAAGATGGCGGAGTCTGACCAAGCCGCAACGGCATTCATCACACCATACGGTCCCATCTGTTTCAACTCAATGCCTTTTGGGCTCAAAAACGCCGGCGCAACATATCAGCGCATGATTCAGACATGTCTGGAGAAACAAATCGGCAAAATAGTAGAGGCATACATAGACGATGTGGTCGTCAAAACCAAACACGTCGACTCTTTGATAGACGACTTGAGGCTCACATTCGACAACCTCCGAACATATGACATCAAGCTCAATCCAGAAAAATGTGTTTTCGGCGTACCAGCCGGAAAGCTCCTAGGATTCATTGTCTCCAGTAGAGGTATTGAAGCTAATCCGGCCAAAATCCGAGATTTGTCACAGTTGGCTACCCCAACAAACCTCAAACAAATCCAGAAGTTAACTGGATGCGTGGCGGCTCTAAGCCGCTTTATCTCCCGCTTAGGAGAAAATGCTTTACCCCTTTATCGCCTCCTTCGGCGCACCGAACACTTCGAGTGGACGGACGTGGCCACAGCCGGATTGGAAGAAATAAAGGCCATTTTGGCAACCAACCCAATCCTGGCCGCGCCAAACATCGGCGAACCAATGCTGTTGTACATTGGGGCAACTCATCAAGTTGTAAGCGCGGTGCTCGTTGTCGAACGGGAAGCGGGCGGACACAAATTCCCTCTTCAAAAGCCGGTATACTATGTATCCATTGTCCTCACTCCATGCAAATCACGGTACCCGCATTACCAAAAGATAGCATATGCGGTATTCATGGCATCGCGGAAACCGCGACACTACTTTCAAGAGTGTTCGATTACAGTAGCCTCGGAAGTGCCACTTAATGATATTATAAACAACCGCGATGCTACGGGCTGGATTGCTTAATGGGCCATGGAGCTCCTCCCGTTCGACATAACATACAAAGCTCGACAAGCCATTAAATCTCAAGTATTGGCTGACTTCATCGCCGAATGGATGGAGGCCGAGCTCCCTAAAGAGTACGGCGCATACTCCAATTGGATCATCCACTTCGGCGGTTCTAAAATGCTGGCCGGTTTAGGGGCTGGCGTCGTCCTGATGTCCCCAACCGGAGATACCATTCGGTACGTACTACAAATATTGTATACAGACTCCAACAATGCAGCCGAATACGAAGCTCTGTTATATGGTCTTCGGATGGCAGTCTCCATGGGCATTCAACGCCTGGAGGTGCGTGGGGATTAAAACCTCGCAATATCCCAAATAAACGGAGACTTTGATGCCAAGGATCCGAAAATGGCGGCCTATCAAAACACCATCCTAAAAATGTCAGCTCGGTTCGAGGGGCTCGAATTTCACCATGTGGCTCGGGAAAACAATCAGGCGGCGAATATCCTTGCCCGCATCAGCGCAAAACGCGATGTGGTCCCCCCCCCAACATATTTTTGGAAAGGTTGTTCAAGCCATCCGTAGTATGGGAAGGGGACACCGGTAACAACAGTCCGGACCCGGCCAAAATACCTGATACCGAACCCTCTGACACAATCAGAGGCTCCGCCACCGAAATAACACATTCAGCCCACGAAATAATGGCCATTATTGCCCCGTGGACAGAACCATTCCTGGCCTACCTAACTAGACAGGAACTTCCGGAGGACCAAAATGAGGCAGGCTGCATAGTGCGGCGATCCAAGGCCTACAGGGTCCATGAGGGAGAATTGTACAAAAAAAGCACTACCGGAGTCCTTCAAAGGTGCATCTCCGAAGAGGAAGGGCGGAATCTTTCGGCAGAAATTCACACTAGACTCGGTGGTCATCAAGCCACAGCCCGGGCTTTTGTAAGAAAGGCCTTCCGTACATGATTCTATTGGCCAACGGCCCGGGCAGATGCACAGGACTTGGTCCAACGTTGCGCCGGTTGCCAGCTCTTTGTAAATCAAAGCCACATGCCACCCACAGCCCTCCAAACAATCCCCATTACATGGCCCTTTGCGGTCTGGGGGCTTGACATGGTTGGTCCCCTTAAAGGGGGAACCCACAAGAAAAAATACTTATTGGTCATGGTGGATAAGTTCACCAAATGGATAGAGGCCAAACTAGTTAAAACAGCCGAATCCGGACCGGTGATAGATTTCATATCCGTGGTTGTACACCGTTATGGCGTCCCCCACAGCATCATCATTGATAATGGCACGAACTTCACAGCCGACGAGGTAAAACTCTGGTGCAGCAAAATGGGCATCACGCTCAATTATGCCTCAGTCTATCACCCACAAACTAACGGTCAAGTCGAGCGAGCAAACGGTCTTATAATGAGCGGCATTAAACCCAGATTAGTGCGTTCCTTAACGGAGTCTAACATGCACTGTGTAGAGGAGCTCGACTCCGTACTCTGGGGGTTGCGGACCACGCCGAATCGTAGTAATGGATATACACCCTTCTTTATGGTGTACGGCGCAGGGCAGTCTTGCCCTGTGACATAATTCATGACTCACCAAGAGTGCGCATGTACGAATAAAGAGAAGCTGATCTCGATCGGAAGGACAGTCTGGACACCTTGGAGGAGGAGAGGGACGTAGCCAAAGCCCGTTCCGCATTTTATTAGCAACAGGCTCGCAGATACCAAAGCAGAGATGTACGGGTGTGACGCCCCCGATTTGACCGTACACTAATCATACACGCAAACGTGTATGATCAAGATCAGGGACTCACGGGAAGATATCACAACACAACTCTACAAATAAAATAATTCATACAAGCATCATATTACAAGCCAGGGGCCTCGAAGGCTCGAATACAAGAGCTCGATCATAGACGAGCTAGCGGAAGCAACAATATCTGAGTACAGACATAAGATAAACAAGTTTGCCTTAAGAGGGCTAGCACAAACTGGGATACAGATCGAAAGAGGCGCAGGCCTCCTGCCTGGGATCCTCCTAAACTACTCCTGGTCGCCGTCAGCAGGCTGCACGTAGTAGTAGGCTCCTTCCGAGTAGTAGTAGTCGTCGTCGAAGGTGGCGTCTGGCTCCTGGGCTCCAACATCTGGTTGCGACAACCAGTTAGAAGGGATAGGGGGAAAAGAGGGAGAAAGCAACCGTGAGTACTCATCCAAAGTACTCGCAAGCAAGGAGCTACACTACATATGTATGCATTGGTATCAACTGGAATAAGGCTATTATATGTGGACTGAACTGCAGAAAGCCGGGATAAGGGGGGATAGCTAGTCCTTTCGAAGACTACGCTTCTGGCAGCCTCCATCTTGCAGCATGTAGAAGAGAGTAGACTGAAGTCCTCCAAGTATCATCACATAGCATTATCCTAACCGATGATCCTCCCCTCGTCGCCTTGTGAGAGAGCGATCACCGGTTGTATCTGGCACTTGGAAGGGTGTGTTTTATTAAGTATCCGGTTCTAGTTGTCATAAGGTCAAGGTACAACTCCAAGTCATCCTGTTACCGAAGATCACAGCTATTCGAATAGATTAACTTCCCTGCAGGGGTGCACCACATATCCCAACACGCTCGATCCCATTTGGCCGGACACACTTTTCTGGGTCATGCCCGGCCTCGGAAGATCAACACGTCGCAGCCCTACCTAGGCACAACAGAGAGGTCAGCACGCCGGTCTAAATCCTATGGCACAGGGGTCTGGGCCCATCGCCCATTGCACACCTGCATGTTGCGTACGCGGCCGGAAGCAGAACTAGCCCCCTTAATGCAAGAGCAGGCTTACGGTCCAATCCGGCACGCGCCACTCAGTCGCTGAAGTCACGAAGGCTTCGGCTGATACCACGACGTCGAGTGCCCATAACTGTCCCCGCGTAGATGGTTAGTGCGTATAGGCCAGTAGCCAGACTCAGATCAAATACCAAGATCTCATTAAACGTGTTAAGTATCCGCGAACACCGACCAGGGCTAGGCCCACCTCTCTCCTAGGTGGTCACACCCTGCCCTGTCGCTTCGCCACAAAAATCCACACAGAGAGCCGTTGGGACGAAGGTCCTTTCAGCCCCCAATCCATGAATCACTCGCGGGTGCTCCACAAGCCGACCCGTCTTTAGTCACCACACGTATCATGTATAAAGTATATAGTATATACCCGTGATCACCTCCCGAGTGATCACGGCCCGATAATATAGCATGGCAGACGGACAAGAATATATGGCCACTGATGATAAACTAGCATCCTATACTAAGCATTAGGACTGCAGGTAAAGGTAACAACAATAGTAGCAAGGACAGGCTATGCATCATAATAGGATTAACGGAAAGCAGTAACATGCTACACTACTCTAATGCAAGCAGTAGAGAGAAGAGTAGGCGATATATGGTGATCAAAGGGGGGGGCTTGCCTGGTTGCTCTGGCAAGAGAGAGGGGTCGTCAACACCGTAGTCGTACTGGGTAGCAGTGGCGTCGGTCTCAATGCCTAGCGAGAGAAGAGGGGGAAGAAACAATAAATATAATGCAAACAAAAGCATGACGATGCATGACATGACAAAGCATGATGCTAGGTGTGCCCTAACGCGGTACGAGGTGGTACCGGTTAAGGGGAGGAACATCCGGGAAATTATCCCCGGTGTTTCGCGTTTTCGGGCAGAGGAGTCGGAGGGGAAAAGTTGCGTGTTCGCTATGCTAGGGATGCGTGGCGGACGAACGGGTTGCGTATCCGGATTCGTCTCGTCGTTCTGAGCAACTTTCATGTTGAAAATAATTTAATCCGAGTTACGGTTTATTTTATATTAATTTTTAAAGATTTATCTATTTTCTAGAATTAATTTAATTTTTTAAATCCGAATTATCCAAAACAGTGACTTGTGATGTCAGCAAGACGTCATTATTGTGTCAGCGGTCAACTAGTCAGTTGACCTAGTCAAACTGACATGTGGGTCCTACTGTCATTGTCTATGACTAACTAAACATGTTTAATTAGTTTAGTTAATTGATTAGGTTAGTTAAACACAATTAATTAAGTTAATTAATTCTTTAACTAATTAATTAATTAGTTAATTATTATTTTTGTACAATTTTGTTCTGGGCATGGGCCCCGTTCGTCATAGGCCCTAGGGGCCTTTGCGGGCGTGCGGGTATCGGGTGCAGCCCGAACGGGCGATGGCCCTCGCAGGGGCGCACCCGACGGTGCGGCTGGCGGGCGCGGGCTCCGGTGCACCGGCAAGCGGGCGACGCGGCAAGGCAAAGGCGGCCGGCGCAAGAAGCAGGCGCCGGCAGGGGTGAGTGGGGCGAGTGGCAAGGGGACGAGGCCGCGGCGGGGCGGCAGAAGCACAGGCGCAGCAAGGGGGGTGGCCACGGTGCGGGAGCGAGGCGAGGAGGGCCGCGGGTGCACGCCCAGGGTGCGGTCGGCAGGGGTGGCCGCATGCGCTGGGCCGGCGGCGGGCTCGCGCTGGCCCGCAAGCAGGGGTCGCAGGCGTGGTCGGCGAGGACGGCCGGTGCAGGAAGGGCTGCGGGATCAGGGGGCTGCGGCCGCGGGTGCGCGTGGAGGACCGGGCGCACGCGGTGATAGGCGCGACGGGCTGTCGGTGACCGCGGCGAGGAGAAAGGGAGAGGAGGGAGGCGCTCATAAGGGGGAGTAGGGCACGCGGCAATGGGGGACGAGGAGGCAGTCGGGGACGATACGGCGGAGCGGGTGCAGGCCGGTGGGGAAGGGGAAGCACGCCGGCGAGGGAGCTCCGGTCGCCGGCGCGTCCAGGCGGCGATGGGCGCGCGAGGGAGAGGGGCGAGGGGATCGGGATTCCCCGATCCAGATCCAGGCGATGGGAGTGGGGGGGGAGCGAGTGGGGGAGTGGTTAGGTTAGTGTTCGGGTTCGTGGGGGGATATGGAGAAGGGGGGGAGGCCGGTTGGGCCTTCGGACGGAAGGGCCGGCCTGCTGGGCCGAAGCCCAGTGGGGCCTTTCTCTCCTTCCATTTTCTGTTTGTTTGTTTTCTGTTTTCATTTATTATTTCTTTCTTTTCTGTTTAAATCATTTTAAACCATTTAGCCATTTTATAAAAATGTGTTTGTTGCACCATAATTACCTTTGTAATATATGGCAACCACCGAACATTTTTGTTTCAATTTTTGAAAACTTTTATTGCCGACATTAATTTTAAATTTGAATTTGACGCGGTTTGAACTAACGGATGTTTAGCAACAGTAATCGGGATGACGTGGCATGATTGGCGTGGGATTACTGTAGCAAGATTATCCGGGCGTTACAATTCTCCTCCACAACAAGAAATCTCGTCCCGAGATTTAGGAGGTAGAAGGAAACAGTGCGGGGTATTCATCACGAAGACGATCCTCGCGTTCCTAGGTGGCTTCGTCTTCAGAGTGATTCGACCACTGGACCTTGAGGAACTTGATCGCCTTCTGACGTGTGCGGCGTTCAGCTTGGTCGAGAATGCGGACCGGATGCTCTTTATTGGAGAGGTCCTGTTGCAATTCGAGCACTTCATGATCCACTGCTCGGATTGGGTCCTTGAAGCAGCGTCGGAGTTGTGACACATGAAACACATCGTGAACCTGAGAAAGGTTCGGCAGAAGCTCCAGTTGATAGGCACCTTTCCATGCCTTTCGAGAATAGTGAAAGGACCAATATAGCGGGGAGCTAGCTTTCCTTTGATCCCGAAGCGGTGTGCACCCTTCATTGGTGTAACTCGAAGATAAGCCTTTTCGCCAGGATGATAGACCATGTCTTGGTGATGATGGTCATACTGACTTTTCTGACGTGACTGAGCAGTCTTGAGATTCTCGCGAATAATGCGAACTTGTTCTTCGGCCTGTTGGATAATATCCGGACCAAAGAGTGGACGTTCCCCCGTTTCTGACCAGTTCAGAGGGGTTCGACACTTTCGTCCATATAGCACTTCGAAGGGGGACATCTTCAGACTAGCTTGATACCTATTATTCTAAGAGAACTCGGCATATGGAAGAGATTCCTCCCATTTCTTGCCGAATGATATTACACAAGCTCGAAGCATGTCTTCGAGAACTTGGTTGACACATTCAACCTGTCCTTGCGACTGAGGATGAAACGCAGTACAGAACGACAGATGAGTTCCCATTGCTTCTTGGAAACTCGCCCAAAACCTTGAAGTGAATAAGCTGCCACCGTCTGAACTGATAACTAGTGGAATACCGTGAAGTGAAACAATTCTGGCCATGTAGAGAGTAGCAAGCTGACTAGCAGTGATTGTCTCATTGACCGCCAGAAAATGGGCAACTTTGGAAAGCCGGTCAATGACGACAAGAATAGCATCATTACCTTTCTGCGATTTGGGAAATCCAGTGACGAAGTCCATTTCAACATGGTCCCATTTCCATTCAGGAATAGAGATAGGTTGCAGAGTTCCAGCAGGCCTTTGATGATCTGCTTTGAGTCGGTGACAAATGTCACACTCAGCAACATAACGAGCAATGTCCTGCTTCATATTAGACCACCAGAATCTTTGACGAATATCCTGGTACATCTTTGTACTACCAGGATGGATGGACAGAGACGTATCATGGGCTTCTTGCATAACCCTTTTAGTCTTATCCAGGTTTTTCTTCGAACATGGTACCACTAGGCAGCCTTTGAAATACAAGGCGCCATCACCGGCGATAGTGAAGAATGAGGGCTTTCCTTCTGCTAGATGGCGTTTAATCTTGTGGACTTCAGAGTCATAACCTTGAATAGTCTTTATACCAGCTACGAGATCTGGTACGACAGCCAGGGTATTTAGAGAACCCTTAGTAACAACAAGAAGATTCATCTTGCGGAACTGCGGGGGAGGGGGAGCGAGTGCTCCAGGAGGAACAATATGGAGGTTCAGCTTTCTAAATTCTTCGACAAGCAAGGGCTGAACTTGGTGAACCAGGAGGTGGTTGCAGTAAGACTTGCGGCTCAAGGCATCAGCCATTACATTAGCCTTGCCGGGGGTATAAGATATACCCACGTCAAAGTCTGCAACAGTCTCCATCCATCTCTGCTGGCGGAGGTTCAGATCTGGCTGAGTAAATAGATACTTCAGACTTTGGTGGTCAGTGAAGATCTCGCAACGATTACCGAGAAGGTAATGTCGCCACTGCTTTAGTGCATGAATGACAGCAGCAAGCTCGAGGTCGTGAACTGGGTAGTTTTCTTCGTGAGGGCGCAGTTGACGAGAGGCATAAGCAATCACTCTGCGCTCTTGCATTAGGACACAGCCTAATCCTTGACGGGAAGCGTCGCAGTAAATGACGAAGTCCATCTTAGTATCAGGTGGAGCAAGCACGGGGGAAGAGGTCAACTTGTCTTTGAGCGCCTGAAAACTTTCCTGACACTTGTCTATCCATTCGAACTTGACACCCTTATGCAACAGATTAGTTAGAGGCCTGGCAATCTTGGAGAAGTTCTCAACAAATCGACGGCAATAGCTGGCGAGACAGAGAAAACTTCGGACTTGCTTGACATTCTTCGGAGGAGTCCAATGAAGAATAGCCTGAACTCGTTCAGGGTTGACGGCAATACCATCCTTGGAGATGACATGCCCAAGATAGGTTACTTCGGGAGCCCGAATTCACAATTGGAATACTTAGCATACAGTTGGTGCTCTCGAAGCTTTTCTAGCACCAGACGAAGATGTCCAGCATGTTCTTCCTCGTTCTTGGAAAATACAAGGATATCGTCTAGATAAACCACGACGAACTTGTCGAGGTAATCCATGAATATATAATTCATCAGATGAGAGAAGGTGGCGGGAGCATTCGTTTAGCCGAATGACATGACGGTGTACTCGTATGATCCATACCGAGTCACGAAGGCGGTTTTTGGGATATCCTCTTCATGAACACGGATCTGGTGGTAACCTAACCTCAAATCATGTTTGGAGAACACTGATGAGCCAGCCAGTTGATCATAAAGATCATTGATCCGAGGAAGAGGATATTTATTCTGAATGGTAGCTTGGTTTATAGGACGGTAGTCTTGGACTAATAGGTTTGTCTCATCCTTTTTCTTAACAAAGAGAGAAGGTGCCCCCCAAGGAGAGAAACTTGGTCGAATGAAACCTTTGACAAGAGATTTGTCGATTTCCTCCTTAAGCTCAATGAGTTCATGCGGCGGCATCTTATAGGGTCGTTTAGCTATAGGGGTGGTGCCAGGTTTCAAGTCGATGATGAATTCGACAGCTCTAGCAGGGGGAATCCCTGGAAGTTCTTCTGGGAAGACGTCTTGTAATTCACGAACGACGGGAATGTTTTCAATGCCCTCGAGTGGTGCAGCGTTCAACGCATTCAAGGCATAAAGTCGTGCCTCGGAGTTCTGAACTAGATGAGCTTGGTAAGCTATTATTTCGTCAGAAGGGTGTAGCAGATGGACGACCTTAGTGGCGCAAACTATAGAAGCAGTATGCGCTTTCAACCAATCCATTCCCATAATGAGGTCGATGTTAGACGACTTCAGGATAATGGGAGAGGCATAGGATTCCAGCCCTTCGATTTCCATGGGGACATCGATGCCAACCAGTGAGGTTTGACATTGTCCCACGGGGGTTTTTACCAATACCGAAGTGTTCATCTCCTCACATTTAATGTCATGCTTGTATGCAAAATCTTCTGACATGAATGAATGCGATGCTCCTGAATCGAATAAAACAGATGCCGGTACTGAGTTTACGAGGAGTGTACCCATCACGGTAGCAGGCTGGTCTAGAACTTCATTGAGATCAACGTGGTTGGCATGAACACGACCATAAGACTTGGCATTGTTGTTGTGAGGCTGGTTGCTTCCACGGACAGCTGTGGGGAGGGCCAGTTCATTGTGGTTCTGATTGCAATCCCTAGCACGGTGACCCGGCTGACCACACTTGTAGCAGAGACCATTATTGGGAGTGGGAACAGGAGCCTGTGGTGGTGGAGCTGGAAGTCTTGGCTGCCTAGTTGGAGGAGCAGGCAAACGAGGTGCAGCATAGGTCTGCCTTGGGGCAGGTGCATTCGGCTAGTACATGCTGTTGGGAATCCATATCTTGCGCTTCTGTGAAGACGGGCCCGAAGATGAGCCCGTGTCACGGTTGCACCTGTGAGAGCTCTGGTATTCCTGCAGACCAGTTTCGACATTGATGGCTTTGTTCACCAGAGTGGCGAAATCAGCAAAGTCATGCACTAGAAGTGCGAGCTTGATGTCAGCTTGAAGGCCATCACGGAACTTCTCCTGTCTGTGTGCATCAGTTGCAATGTCCTCTTCAGCATAGCGGGACAAGTCCAGAAACTCCCGCTGGTAAGCTTCCACAGTTTTGTTGCCTTGGGTGAGGTTGCGGAACTCATGCTTCTTCCGGTCCATGACTCCCTGAGGAATGAAGCGAGCACGGAAGGCAGCTTGGAAGTCTGGCCAGGTGATGATTGTTCCAGCTAGTAGAGTACGCCTGTGGCTGTCCCACCATTGAGCTGCGGGTCCTTTCAGGAAGAAGGAAGCAAAGGTGACATAGCTGGCAGGGGCTACATCAGCAGACTCCATCTCATAGGTGATGTCACGGAGCCAGTCGTCAGCATCCAGAGGCTGAGTTGAGCTGCGGTACACGGTTGGGTTGAGGCGCATGAAATCCTGCAGAGTCACTTGGGTTGGCTGCTGGTTCATATTGGGGCGAGGAAACTGAGCCATAATATTCTCCATGAACTGACGATTCAGCTCAAACTATTGCATCATCCCAGCCATGTACTCAGGCGGTGGTGGGGCGTTGCCACCACGACCACGACCACCTGGTCCAACCATCCTGCTAATATATAACAGGGGTAGTTCAACATTGAGAAATTTGCAAAGACAAGAATCATTCATGATGAAACATGCACGACGAAAGCATCATGATAGATACTACATAGTAGTCGGCATATCTTACAAAAGAGATCATGCATAGAGTTCGTTACGCAGAGTTCAGTACACAAGCTAAGACATCATAGGCGGCACACAGGCTCGCGGCGAATGCATCTAACACTAACAAGCAAGTCTACATCAGTCCCATGCGGTACTGCGGAGGTAGGTGTAGCCCGACAGCTGGTAGTGACGCAAAGGGGAGACCTCCACGCGAGTAGCCTGGGGTCCGCGGATACTCTGGCACGGAACCCGATGCGCAGGTGGCAGGAGAGGACCCAATGCACGAGAGTAGCCTCCCACATCTGGCCAGCTGACGCCCTGGGGCATCACGGTCCGGGCAGGGTAGATCGCAGACTGCGACAGATCACCAGAGCGGACAAAGGGGTGCAACAGCGTCAGAGCTCGATACAGGTGCTGACGGGTGGTGTACAGCTCGTGGCGAAGAGCTCGGTTAGCTCTATCCAGCCCATCAGCATGCAGAACCAGGTTCTGATGGTAGAAGGGCTCTCGGGTGACAGTGGAGTAGGCAGCAGTGTAGTATCCCTCCACACCAACATCGGATGCGATAGCAATGTGCCTGAAGGGGGAGGTATCCAACTCCTGATACTCTCCACGAAGACGTGTCAGAGCAGCATAAGCAGCATCGTGGACCGCCATATCGATAGTCACTCCAACACCATGAGCAGTGTGCAGCACGGTAGTGGAGTCATACTCCCGAGAGTAGAGGTGGACGATGGCACGATACTGCTCCTGGTTGAATTCCTGATACTCCTCATAGACGGTGTACTCAGGGTGCCAGCGATAACCCAGATAGGTCATCATATCAACCAACACAGCAGGTGATCCTGAGGCACCAATGGCCGTCGTGTGGCGCACGACCTGCCTCGTGGGTTCCATCTGAAAAACAAATATGTTTTCACAGGAGTCAAATGACAATGTGGATAATGTTCAAATACTACTCTAAAGAATAACTAGGGCTCATCCAACTTTGGGGTGAACGTGGTCATGGGATCCTAGTGTTAGAGTTAGTAAAATCGTTTAACCCGAGTAGGAGAGAGTTCAGTGTCCCAGAGTAAGGATCGAGGAGTAAAAGAGCCTAATACCACCCAGATGGCGATGTGGGCCCGTAAGGCACACAGCCATGTTAGTAAAAGTTTTTGTAATGTCTAGACTCAACTTCGGCCAAGGAGTGTGGAAGGGGGATTCCTACAGGCAGTCGACTCTGATACCAACTTGTGACGCCCCCGATTTGACCGTACACTAATCATACATGCAAACGTGTACGATCAAGATCAGGGACTCACGGGAAGATATCACAACACAACTCTACAAATAAAATAAGTCATACAAGCATCATATTACAAGCCAGGGGCCTCGAAGGCTCGAATACAAGAGCTCGATCATAGACGAGCCAGCGGAAGCAACAATATCTGAGTACAGACATAAGATAAACAAGTTTGCCTTAAGAAGGCTAGCACAAACTGGGATACAGATCGAAAGAGGCGCAGGCCTCCTGCCTGGGATCCTCCTAAACTACTCCTGGCCGCCGTCAGCGGGCTGCACGTAGTAGTAGGCTCCTTCTGAGTAGTAGTAGTCGTCGTCGATGGTGGCGTCTGGCTCCTGGGCTCCAACATCTTGTTGCGACAACCAGATAGAAGGGATAGGGGGAAAAGAGGGAGAAAGCAACCGTGAGTACTCATCCAAAGTACTCGCAAGCAAGGAGCTACACTACATATGTATGCATTGGTATCAACTGGAATAAGGCTATTATATGTGGACTGGACTGCAGAAAGCCGGGATAAGGGGGGGATAGCTAGTCCTTTCAAAGACTACGCTTCTGGCAGCCTCCGTCTTGCAGCATGTAGAAGAGAGTAGACTGAAGTCCTCCGAGTATCATCACATAGCATAATCCTAACAGATGATCCTCCCCTTATCGCCCTGTGAGAGAGCGATCACCGGTTGTATCTGGCACTTGGAAGGGTGTGTTTTATTAAGTATCCGGTTCTAGTTGTCATAAGGTCAAGGTACAACTCCAAGTCGTCCTGTTACCGAAGATCACGGCTATTCAAATAGATTAACTTCCCTGCAGGGGTGCACCACATATCCCAACACGCTCGATCCCATTTGGCCGGACACACTTTTCTGGGTCATGCCCGGCCTTGGAAGATCAACACGTCGCAGCCCTACCTAGGCACAATAGATAGGTTAGCACACCGGTCTAAATCCTATGGCGCAGGGGTCTGGGCCCATCGCCCATTGCACACCTGCACTTTGCGTACGCGGCCGGAAGCAGAACTAGCCCCCTTAATACAAGAGCAGGCTTACGGTCCAATCCAGCGCGCGCCACTCAGTCACTGACGTCACGAAGGCTTCAGCTGATACCACGACGTCGAGTGCCCATAACTGTCCCCGCGTAGCTGGTTAGTGCGTATAGGCCAGTAGCCAGACTCAGATCAAATACCAAGATCTCGTTAAACGTGTTAAGTATCCGCGAACACCGACCAGGGCCAGGCCCACCTCTCTCCTAGGTGGTCACAACCTGCCCTGTCACTTCGCCACAAAAATCCACAGAGAGGGCCGTTGGGACAAAGGTCCTTTCAGCCCCCAATCCATGAATCACTCGCGGGTGCTCCACAAGCCGACCCGTCTTTAGTCACCACATGTATCATGTATAAAGTATATAGTATATACCCGTGATCACCTCCCGAGTGATCACGGCCCGATAATATAGCATGGCAGATGGACAAGAATATATGGCCACTGATGATAAACTAGCATCCTATACTAAGCATTAGGATTGCAGGTAAAGGTAACAACAATAGTAGCAAGGACAGGCTATGCATCAGAATAGGATTAACGGAAAGCAGTAACATGCTACACTACTCTAATGCAAGCAGTAGAGAGAAGAGTAGGCGATATCTGGTGATCAAAGGGGGGGGGCTTGCCTGGTTGCTCTAGCTAGAGAGAGGGGTCGTCAACACCGTAGTCGTACTGGGTAGCAGCGGCGTCGGTCTTGATGTCTAGCGAGAGAAGAGGGGGAAGAAACAATAAATATAATGCAAACAAAAGCATGACGATGCATGACATGACAAAGCGTGATGCTAGGTGTGCCCTAACGCGGTACGAGGTGGTACCGGTGAAGGGGAGGAACATCCAGGAAATTATCCCCGATGTTTCGCGTTTTCGGGCAAAGGAGTCGGAGGGGAAAAGTTGCGTGTTCGCTATGCTAGGGATGCGTGGCGAATGAACGGGCTGCGTATCCGGATTCGTCTCGTCATTCTGAGCAACTTTCATGTTGAAAATAATTTAATCCGAGTTACGGTTTATTTTATATTAATTTTTAAAGATTTATCTATTTTCTAGAATTAATTTAATTTTTTAAATCCGAATTATCCAAAATAGTGACTTGTGATGTCAGCATGACTTCATTATTGTGTCAGCGGTCAACTAGTCAGTTGACCTAGTCAAACTGACATGTGGGTCCTACTGTCATTGTCTATGACTAACTAAACAAGTTTAATTAGTTTAGTTAATTGATTAGGTTAGTTAAACACAATTAATTAAGTTAATTAATTCTTTAACTAATAAAGTAATTAATTAATTAGTTAATTATTATTATTATTATTATTTATTTTTACAATTTTGTTCTAGGCATGGGCCCCGTTCGTCATAGGCCCTAGGGGCCTTTGCGGGCGTGCGGGTATCGGGTGCATCCCGAACGGGCGATGGCCCTCGCAGGGGCGCACCCGACGGGGCGGCTGGCGGGCGCGGGCGCCGGTGCACCGGCGAGCGGGCGACGCGGCAAGGAAAAGGCAGCCGGCGCAAGAAGCAGGCGCCGGCAGGGGTGAGTGGGTAAGTGGCGAGGGGACGAGGCCGTGGCGGGGCGGCAGAAGCAGAGGCGCAGCAAGGGGGGTGGCCACGGCGCGGGAGCGAGGCTAGGAGGGCCGCGGGTGCATGCCCAGAGTGCAGTCGGCAGGGGTGGCCGCGTGCGCTGGGCCGGCGGCGGGCTCGCGCTGGCCGCCAAGCAGGGGTCGCGAGCGTGGTCGGCGAGGACGGCCGGAGCGGGGAGGGCTGCGGGATTAGGGGGCTGCGGCCGCGGGTGCGCGGGGAGGCACGGGCGCACGCGGTGATAGGCGCGACGGGCCGTCGGTGACCGCGGCGAGGAGAAAGGGAGAGGAGGGAGGCGCTCACAAGGGGGGAGTAGGGCACGCGACAATGGGGGACGAGGAGGCAGTCGGGGACGATACGGCGGAGCGGGTGCAGGCCGGTGGGGAAGGGGAAGCAGGCCGGCGAGGGAGCTCCGGTCGCCGGCGCGTCCAGGCGGCGACGGGCGTGCGAGGGAGAGGGGCGAGGGGATCGGGATTCCCCGATCCAGATCCAGGCGATGGGAGTGGGGGGAGCGAGTGGGGGAATGGTTAGGTTCGGGTTCGGGTTCGTGGGGGGGATATGGAGAAGTGGGGGGGGAGGCCGGTTGGGCCTGCGGCCGGAAGGGCAGGCCTACTGGGCCGAAGCCCAGTGGGGCCTTTCTCTCCTTCCATTTTTTGTTTGTTTGTTTTCTGTTTTCTTTTATTATTTCTTTCTTTTCTGTTTAAATCATTTAGCCATTTTATAAAAATGTGTTTGTTTCACCATAATTACCTTTGTAATATATGGCAACCACCGAACATTTTTGTTTCAATTTTTGAAAACTTTTATTGCCGACATTAATTTTAAATTTGAATTTGACGCGGTTTGAACTAACGGGCGTTTAGCAACAGTAATCAGGATGACGTGGCATGATTGGCGTGGGATTACTGTAGCAAGATTATCCGGGCGTTACAACGGGCCAACACTTATAACATTGGTGAACTAGTTCTACGCCTGCCGGATAAGAAAAAGAAGAAGCTCGAGCCCAAATGGGAAGGTCCCTTCATTATTGACCAAGTTATGACCGGTGGAGCGTACCGACTGTGGGATGCATCGACTAGTCGACTCGAGCCAAACCCATGGAACGCGGCCAGGCTCCGAAGATTCTACGCCTAGCACCGGACTCTATGTTAGTCCCCTCCCTTTGTTCATTTTTCGCATATACATTATCTGTCTTGTTTTCCTTTCTTTCTTTCTTTTCTTATTCCTCTAGGCCTTCAAGGGTCACCTTGTGCCTCGCTTGCACATTACAGATGCGCTAGCCACACTCTTCATACCTGGGGGCTTCTTTCACAGAAGCTTAAATTATTTATCCGGGCTTCATGCCCAACACATGTGTTACACTTCCGCATGTACCTTTTTTCACCATTATATGCATCAATATGACTTCAGTTTTGGCCAAGCTGGGTTGCCTGGCTCTTGTATTTATGCCCTACGTTCCCGTTAATTCGGCTAGGGTATAAGGGGATCACCTCTGCGATTGTTACTGCCGGGTCAGCCGGATGTGTACCTCAGACTGGGTGAAGCCGAAAGCTAGCGTTCTTAAGGGAATATTCGGTCGGTGAACAAAAGATGATTTTTATTTTTCATATCTGTCCCCAGATGTTTTTCCTGCATTTCCTATCGCATTCCGGACATGCACTTTAGGGCATGCTTACCCAGGGAAAGGAACCCTTAACGGAACTATTCTCCCTGGAAGATGTTTCTTACTACCCATGTAATATAACATAACTAGTTGGGAACTTGTCTGATAAAGCACTAATGACCCCTATGCCTGGTCTCCACACATACCCCAGTCTTATATAACTGAGCGGGTATTCGGATACACTCCGGACTATTGGGCCCGGAGGCTGAAGCGAAAAGGTCCGCAACGACAAATGATCTACAATCCGGCTAGAAGGCATTATACATGTCACTTTAATTACATAGTCATGCACACTGACTAAATTCTTCTTCTATACCATCCAACAGGCGGTCTAGCTTACAATCCTGTTGGGAATACTTTGCGGCTAATTCTACTTGCCCATAAACTAAGCTAACGGGGATCTCTTTTCCGTCGGGCCCCACAGGTCCGGCCTCGGCCATGTGATTTGGGTCTGCTTTGGTATACCGCGTCTTCACCATGGCCCAGGCTTCTATGGCACCCTGTCGGCAGGCTGATATCTTCCATAATCGGAAGCGCCGCCATGCTCCTTTGAGCTTCTCCGCAAGCTCTGCAAACGCCCTCTGGCATGGAGACGGACGGCCACAAGGCCTGGGCAACACCCTGCATCACCTGCCGAACTTGTTCGTGCAGATGTGACAGCTCGGACAGAAGATCACCCGCAGACCCGGGCATTTCCTCCGCGGGATGACCCGTCAGCATACCTACAGACATAACACTGTTAGTCGGCTTCTTCGCCGAATACCTTTAAAAGGATTCGTTCAAGCACTTACTGAAAATGCCACGCCGAAGCCTCTTATTCTCCTTCTCGGAGTCAGCAAGCTGGCCCCGAACGTCTTTTAGTTACATGTTCAGCTTTATATTGGCGTCTTGAAGATTGTTTTTCTCCCGCCTAACCTCAGTCAGCACGCGTTTGCCAGCCTCTAGCTGCCGCATAACATGCTGGTCGCCCGGATTTTCTCCGGATTCATCTGCAAAATCTATTGTTAGATCTGCAGCCACGCCGCACACTATATGGTAACCATCATTCTTTCAAATGTTACCAGTGGGAGGCTTTTTCTGTTCCTACAATGCGGCAACAGCGGCCCGCAGTTGGGTCTTGCATTCCTCCAGCTCCTAGGACAGCCTAGTATTCTTCTCTATAAGAACCTGCACAATGAAGATGATCCTTAAATCAGTTCTGCTAACTGTTTCAAGTCTCAGGGGCTAATGATACATATAAATCGTCAGATTCACTCACACGTACATCCTTTACACACTGATCCGTGGCTCTGGATAAACCATCTTGAGCGGCACGGAGGTACACCTCTCTAGAATTGAAGGCATCAAACGCCTCTGGTGAGAAACAAGCGTCACGAAGTATGGCCCGGCGGCGCCTACGATTCATGGCGCTTTCCACTTCTAAAGTTTGTAGCGGATAATGTATCCACATCCTTTGTAGGGGGATTATCCGGCGCCTGTCCCTTATCGGCTTCTGCCTCCATGTCCGGTCCTGGCGCCCGACTGGTGGAAGCGTGATCGGCAACATCGTCGGACATATTCCGGCGAGCGTTTTTTTCTGTTAAAGAAACACGGGAATCATTACATTTCGAGAAATACGACAACCACTGAGAGGGGTTTGTTATACCGTTGTGCCGGCGTCTCCGTCCTGACCGCCTTCCTTTTTGGCCTACCCGGCCTCGGTGCCTCCTGTTGGCGCGTTGCTGCGGGTTCGGCAGGGCGTCCCAAATGCCTTCCCTGTAAAGATGCCATGTGTGTATGGTTGGTGAAGTGCCTAAAAGGGGATCCTAGTTTTGGAGTTGGGATTTTGGTTTTCCTTACATGCAATGCAGGGAGCAGTCCGGGATAGTTGGCTGTAATGGCCACCATGGCATCGTCGCAGCTTAACTGATAGAACTGCCGGTCTATCAGCTCCACAAATATAACCGAATCTTCTTCAAGTACGGAGTCGAGGGCCCGGTCAGGGTCCTCTGGTTGTGGAGAAGGGCTGCTGACCTCCTTTATGGCTTTTCGCAGTTCCTGCCACAAAGTGGCAAGGTGAATACTTACCACAAAAGGTGCGGGAAAATGGGAGCAGGGAGATATAACTTACCCAGCTTGGAGGATTGTACATGGAGAATCCGTCCCGTGGCTTGATGCGGGTGAACTCCTCTTCTTCACCCTTGAACAATTCGGATAGAGTCTTTGCTAAAGCGGCAGCATTTTCCGGACCCTTACGCCCGCAGCGGGTGGCGTCATTCGCCCCGTTATAACACCACAAGGGGTGACCTCGATATTGAAGTGGTTGCACTCCCCGCATTTTGCAAATCGACATAACTTCCATCATTGTCAATCCTGATTGAGCCATTGCGTTGATCCGGTTCATCAGATAGAGGACTTCTCTGTTGTCTTCCGCATGGGGGCTCCGTGGGCGCCAACTTTGGCGCTTCTTCAGCGGAGCATTGTCGAACTCAGGAAGACCCCGCCGAACAGGGTCCGGAAGGGGAACGTCCTCCATATAAAACCATTCTGAAGGACAGTCTTCAGACGACTTCTTCGGGGTACCGGACGGGTATCTAGTATCGGCGATGCGCCATATTTTGGCTCTGCCCACTTGATAAAGTGATCTCCCCTGTATGCGAGGGATGAGGCAGAATAGCCTTTTCCACAGCTCGAAGTGAGCCTCCCAGCCTAGGAACAACTCACAGAGAGCAACATAGCCGGCGATGTGTAGAATGGAGGCAGGGGTGAGATTGTGTAATTGGAGGCCATAGAACTCCAGGAGCCCGCGGAAATCCGAGTCCCCTTAGTAGATAAGGAACAAGGCAGACCCGTTCCCCCATGGAGGGACAGGGAAAGATCTCCGCTTGCTCCCCGCCATTGTAGGTGGCAAGCCCGGATCGAACGGGCACCATATACGCCGGAGGGAGAAATCCCTTAGTCTGCAGTTCGACTAATCAACTGTGCGGGACTGAAGACCTCTCCCAATCACCGGGCTTAGGGCTACGGGGGCGGGAGGAGGAGTTGCGAAGGTCGGCCATGCTGGAATGGATCTTTCTGAAATGCGCTCTGATGGATTCTCGCTGGGGGGGACGATGGTATGGACCGGATCTAAGAATCCCCATCCCTTTAATAGACAATTTATTTATCTAGCTAGGGGGGCGAATGTAAAAATGCCCTGGCGCCTCGTATTCATTTATGGAGCCAAGAGGTTCAACATTTATGGAGCCGGGCACTGCTTACGAACACTTGAAGATTGGAGAAGAACCCGCCTTGCAATGCCGAATACAACACTACGCGCCGGACTCATCGTCATTGAAGCCTGGTTCATGGGCTACTAAGGGAGTCCTGGATTAGGGGGTCTCCGGACAGCCGTATTATATCCTTTGGCCGGACTGTTGGACTATGAAGATACAAGATTGAAGACTTCGTCTCGTGTCCGGATGGGACTCTACTTGGCGTGGAAGGCAAGCTTAGGCAATACGGATATGTATATCTCCTCCTTTGTAACCGACCTGGTGTAACCCTGGCTCCCTCTGATGTCTATATAACCCGAAGGGTTTTAGTCCGTAGGACAACATACAATCATACCATAGGTTAGCTTCTAGGGTTTAGCCTCTCCGATCTCGTGGTAGATCTACTCTTGTACTACCCATACCATCAATATTAATCAAGCAGGACGTAGGGTTTTACCTCCATCAAGAGGACCCGAACCTGGGTAAAACATCATGTCCCCTGCCTCCTGTTACCATCCGCCATAGACGCACAGTTCGGGACCCCTACCCGAGATCCGCCGGTTTTGACACTGACCAGCGTTTGAGGTTTTCATCAGATTCATCCTCACTAGATTCAGAGGAAGGATATTTGAGTACCTTTGAGCCTTTTGCCATGAAGCAATAGGTGGGAGCGTAGTTCTCATCACCGTCATTAGTAGTGTTGGGGAGGTCCTTTTCTTCAGAGTTGAAGATGGACTTGCTGACGAACGTGGTAGTGAGGGCTAGGCTCGCCACACCATAGTCTGACTCCTCAGATTCCTCCTCTTCCTCATTTTCCTTAGATTCAGCCTCTTCCTTGCCAATGAATGCCCGATCCTTCTTGGAGCTGCTCTTCTTGTGAGATGAGGACCATGAAGATTTTGATGACGAGGACTTTGAAGATTTCTTCTTCTTCTTTGAATCATCAGAACTGTATTCCTTGTACTTCTTCTTTGATTCCTTTTCCCACTAAGGAGAATCTTGAATGTAGTGTCTGGGTTTCTTGCATTTGTGACAAAGTCTCTTCTTGTAATCGTGGGATGAAGAATCTGATCTCAAGTCACCACTTCTTGTGGATTTACCAAAGTGACCACGTCTTGAGAACTTTTGGAACTTGCTCACAAGCATTGCTAGCTCCTGACTCAGTTCTTCAGGGTCACCAAGGCTGCTGCCAGAATCTTCACCCTCAGATTCAGACACTTCCTTGGCCTTCAGAGCCCGTGATCTACCATAACTTGGTCCATAGAGATCTCTCTTCTCAGCAAGCTAGAACTCATGAGTGTTTAGTCTCTCGAGGATATCAGCGGGATCAAGTGACTTATGGTCTCCACGTTCTTGTATCATCAATGCAAAGGTATCAAATGAGGAATCAAGCAATCTCAGCAATTTCTTCACCGCCTCATGGTCAGTGATATCAGTGGCACCAGGTGCTTGAAGCTCATTTGAGATGTCAATGAGGCGATTGAAGGTTTGCTGAACATTTTCATTGTCGAGTCTTTTGAAGCGGTTGAAGAGATTGCAAAGAAGGTCAACTCGAGGGTCACGCTGTGTTGAGACTCCCTCATTAACCTTGGACAGCGTGTCCCAGATAAGCTTTGCTGTCTCCAAAGCACTCACTCTTCCATACTTCCCTTCGCTCATATGGCCACATATGATGTTCTTCGCTTGAGAGTCGAGTTGCTTGAATCTCTTCACATCAGCAACGTTGATGGTAGGAGTGACAGAGGGAACGCCATTTTCCACAACGTACCAGAGATCATTGTCAATTGCCTCAATATGCATGCACATCTTATTCTTCCAGTAGGGGTAGTCATACCTGCAGTCAACATAACTAAAACTCCAGGCGCTTAAACCCAAAATCACAGAGAACAAGGGAGTACCTTGCTCTGATACCAACTGAAAGTGCGTTATATCGACTAGAGGGGGTGAATAGGCGATTTTTATGAATTCTTCACTGAAGAATTCCAGGGTGAGGAAATTCCCGAGTGAAGAACTACTTGCAGCGGAATAAGTACTCAGATGTAAACATAACAGAACATAAGCATGGTCTTCATGATGAAATGAAAACAAGCACAGTGTACAGAAAGCATAAACACACGATAAACAGAATGAAGACAATCGGACTGGAGAAATTTGAGCTGAGGAAATAGAGAAAGTCTTCAGTCAAAGTCTTCAAACAGATATGAACAAGCACACAACACAGAAATGAGGAAATGGAAGGGTTGAGGAAATGGAACCAGTTAGCTCGGTGAAGACAATGATTTGGTAGACCAGTTCCAACTGTTGTGACAGTTGTACGTCTGGTTAGGGTGGCTAGGTATTTAAACCTGAGGACACATAGTCCCGGACACCCAGTCCTGAACATGCAGCATAGGACACTCAGTCCTCACCATATTCCCCTTGAGCTAAGGTCACAGAGACCTCACCCAATCACTCGTGGTAAGTCTTCAGGTGACTTCCAAACTTTCACAAACTCGGTCACACGGCGATCCACAATTTCGTCTTGGATGCTCTAGACCATGACGCCTAACCGTCTGGAAGATGCATAGTCTTCAAAGGTAACAAGCATCGGATCCATGCAGGATCAATCTCTTCAGTGATGCTCAATCACTTTGGGTTTGTAGGTGTTTGGGTTTGGGTTTTTCTTAGTTGATGATTTTCACTCAAAGTCCTTGGAGGATGGGATGTTCTCAAATGACAAGTGTTAGTTTCTCTCGGAGCAGCCAACCAGCTAGTGGTTGTTGGGGGTGGCTATTTATAGCCTAGGGAGCAGCCCGACATGATAAGACATAAATGCCCTTCAATGATATGACTGTTAGGTGGGTAGATAGTTGGGACAGCTGGTGCATAGCAAATCAACGGTCGGAATTTTGAGTATCAAATTCCTTAGGGCTATCATGTTCCTCACTATGTAGGCAATCCGCACTGGAGAATTCCTAACTCCTCAGTCAGAACAAATTCCTCAGAGACCAGAAGAACTTCGTCTCTGTCATTGAAGAAATTTGACTGAACTGTATGAGATTTCCAATGGCTTCACTCGAAGGGATTGGTAGATGTATGATTTGAATTGAGCATCACTTGGAAATTTTTCCTTAGTATTTCCTCGACCCCCTTTAACAATACAGTGTTTCCTATGACTCAATAAAGAGAAACTGAAACTACGAAAACAAAAGTCTTCATGCTTCATGTTCCTCGAATGAATACCAAGTCTTTAGGATCACACCAATTTCTTCACTTTCAAAGTCTTCAGGAAGTCTTCAGATATCCAAAGTTTTCAGTCGAAGAACTTCATTTTTAGGGGTCAAATTTTGTCGGTGTTCTGGGAACGGGGGTCCCCAGACTTGCCTGCCTGCGGCGCGGCTCAAAGGGGGCCCAGTGCGGCCCATCTTCACCAACACAAACCCAAGACCCTCGCGAGGGGCCAAGCCTCGCGGGGCGGATGACGCGGAGCTTCCTCAGGCGCGGCCTCGTCAGGCTGGCTCACGAGGAGGCGGAGAGATCAAGGCGGGGTACCTCACGAGGTGCCCGTGACGCATGCCATGACGACCGGGGGCGCCAGGCAGGTGCCAGCCCGCGCAGCGTCCTCCCTTCCTCTTTGGTGCAAAGGGGGCAAGCGCAGCCGCGGAGTACCGAGGCATCAGGCAAAGGTTGCCACTTCGGTGCAACGAGACCAAGACCAGGAAGACTACGAGACGGAGGTCACCGTGGAGCCCAAGACAGCGTCATCACCAGAGCTTTGCGCAGGCGAAGACCACTTTTGTCAGGATAGTTCATACTAGCTTGCCCCCTTCAAATTAGCCCGCCATTGTTGGCTCCCTTCCCGCTCGATATTTGGGAAGAGGGCCAGGGCCTCTATAAATAGGACCAGCCACCCACAGATCCAAAGGAGGCTGGAGGCCGGGGAAAAAGAGCTGGCCAGAGAGTTGGGAAGATAGAGAAGATCAGGTAGAGAGAGAGAGAGAGGGGTGACTGAGCTCCTCCCAGCAGTTCATCGTCCCAGCCAAGAGCAGACCCTCGCGAGGCCGTTCTTCCTTGTATTGTTCATCATCATCAGCCCAAGAGGCAATCCACCACACCACACACTGGAGTAGGGTATTACACCACAACGGTGGCCCGAACCAGTATAAACCCTGTGTCTCTTGTGTTGTTCTTTCCTTAGTTTAGATCCTAGTAAGGCGGAGGAGTGCAGGTAGGCAGGAGGCGAAATCTCCGCGCGCACCCCAGTGTTCGAACCTCAAGGGTCTGCTGTCCCCCTTCAAACTAGTGAAAGCTTGTGAGGCCTTCCAGTTCCACGCCAAGCAGATCCATCAGCCGGCAGGAGGCTTGCAGACTATACCCCTTTCGTGGCCATTCGCAGTCTGGGGGCTGGATATCTTGGGCCCGTTTCCTCGGGCGCCTGGGGGCTACCAGTACCTCTATGTCGCCGTGGACAAGTTCACCAAGTGGGCTGAAGTAGAGGCTGTCCGCACCATTCCCGCGGGTTCCGTGGTCAAGTTAATCAAGGGCATCGTGAGCCGGTTCGGGGTGCCGAATTGCATCATCACGGACAATGGTTCGCAGTTTACCAGTAACCTCTTCAAAACATACTGTGCTAACCTTGGAACGCAGATATGCTACACTTCGGTGGCGCACCCCCGAAGCAACGGCCAGGCCGAGCGAGCCAACACGGAGGTCCTAAGGGGCCTCAAGACCAGGACGTTCAAGAAGAAGCTGGAGGCCTGCGGCAGAGGTTGGTGCGACGAGCTTCAGTCCATGTTGTGGTCCATCCGCACAACCGCGACCAAGCCGACTGGAGAGACCCCGTTCTTCCTGGTCTACGGAGCCGAAGCAGTCCTCCCTCACAAGGTCAGACGTCGCTCCGCGCGGGTCTTGGCGTTTGACGAGGCACAGCAGGACACCATGCGGGGGATGGACCTCGTGCTGGGGGAGGAACGTCGCCGAGAAGCCGCGCTACGAGCGGCGAGGTACCAACAAGCACTGCGGCGATATCACTGCCGCAACATCCGCCCCAGAACTCTCGAGGTAGGAGACCTCGTGCTCAGGCAGGTTCTCTCCATGGAGGGGCTGCACAAGCTCTCTCCCATGTGGGAGGGCCCGTTCAAAGTTGTTCATGTCTCCAGGCCCGGCTCCGCGCGCTTGGAGACTCAGGAGGGGGTGCCAGTCTAGAATGCATGGAACATCCAGCACCTCCGGAGGTTCTACCCCTAAAAAGGCCCGGAGCCTATGAAGAAGGCGAATGCCTGTGAAGCTATCGTGTTTTGGAAAAGGCCCAGAGCCTGTGAAGAAGGCGAATGCCTGTGAAGCTATCGCGTTTTGGAAAAGGCCCAGAGCCTGTGAAGAAGGCGAATGCCTGTGAAGCTATCGCGTTTTGGAAAAGGCCCGGAGCCTATGAAGAAGGCCAACGCCTGTGAAGCTCGCCGCCCGTGACACTCTCACGTAATAATGAGTTGGGGCTGTACACGCCCCGGAGTCTCAGGAGCGCCGGCCTCAGGCCCTGGGGCTCCCTCCCATGCCCAGTGGCAGCACTTAGCTCCACGCGGCTTTTCATTTGCTTTCTGCGGTTGGCTTGTTCCTTCTCATTCGAAGTTTTATTGAAGTTGTTGCCGTCTTTGGCTTGTGGTTCTTCGACTTTTCACTCTCCAGCCTCGACTTCTCTTATGCAACGCCTCGCGAGGAGGGCAGCTGAGCGCCCTCGCGAGTGTTCCTATCTTAGTCATTCAAAGAATTCGCGGTCTGGGCCCCTTACAGGAGCACCCCTCCAGTCCGTGCCCCACGGGTACCGCGACACAAACAAAGGGCCTGGGTCGGTCGCCCCCCCCCCACGGCCGGGGCCGGGAACTATCCACGCTCAGGCACGTAGCCGGAAGGTACGGTAATGAAAGAAAAATGATGATTAACAGCAATAACCCAAACACGCCCCCGCGGGGTTCCACACTATTGTCTTTGTTACGCAGGAAAAGGAAAAGAAAGAACAAATCCGATGCGGCTCGCCTCACACCGGCCCGCAGGGAAGGCCCGAGCTGCCTCCGGAGCTCAGGCGGACTTCCTCTCGCGCTTCACCGGGGCGCGACGGCGGGCGGACAAGTTGCCACCCCCCAAGAAGATACGACGGCTTGGAGGCTGACCGCGGCCACCGCTAGAAGAGTCGCCGCCCAAAGTAGAACCGGAGAAGCATGAGGAATCCAGAGCGCCGCCGGCCGCGCGAGCGCTGCCCTCTCCATCATCGCCGGAGCTGGGTTCCCAGCCGCGGTCGTCACCCTCGGGGAAGCACCCTGCGCGGCGACCATCTTCCCCAAACACCCTCATGTAGAGGGTGGCATTGCCGTCGAACTTGAAGTGTAGGGTGCATCGACGGCTCAGGCCACGCGCGCGGGAAAACGTCTGCCAACCGCGGGCCAGGAACAGGCTCCCGGCCGCGGAGACCTCCAGTGAGACCCATGAGACCCGGCTGCAGCAGCCGTCGGCCTGGAGCCAGAGGCCGCCCGGGGCGCCGGCCGGGAGCTCGCCAAGGAGGAAGCGAGGAAGTGGAAGCTGGGTGCTGGTCGGCCCCGCCGACCACACGACGAACTCCGGCAGCACTTCAGCAATGCGAAAGCGCAGCCTAGGGGGACGCGCAGCCGGAGCGCGCCCCCCGGCCGCAGCAATTCGCCCGTCGCTGTGCTGAAGATCGCCTCCACGGCCGTGGGGAGCCACCGTGGTGGCCACAGGATGTTTACGAGGGCGCCCTCGGCCACGCTTGGGTGGGGTAGAGGCAAGCTCAAACTGGTGAGCCTTCCCCTTCTCTGCGGCCGAGAACCTCCTTGACGGGGCCATGAAGAAAAGGAGAAGCAAGGAGGGATGAACTAGAAGGGCGCGCGCCGGTCCATACTTATAACTAGCGATGGCCAACCAACGGCCCCCACGATCGCAGGTAATTATGACCCGCTTTGCATGCAGGGACTTGTCCAATCCGTATAGTTGCCGAGGCGCCATGGGGAAGTGGAGACGCCCACGTCCAATCAACCGCCATGCGGCGCCCAAGGCCGCAGACTGTTAGGGCCCGCGGCGCTTCGCTCTTGCCCTTCCGCCTCCCTGCACGGCCAAGTCCGGGCGCGCCTTGCGCCCGGGGGCTACTGTCGGCGTTCTGGGAACAGTGGTCCCCAGACTTGCCTGCTTGCGGCCTGCGGCGTGTCTCAAAGGGGGGCCCAACGCGGCCCATCTTCACCAACACAAACCCAAGACCCTCGCGAGGGGCCAAGCCTCGCGGGGCAGACGATGCGGAGCTTCCTCAGGCACAGCCTCGTCAGGCTGGCTCACGAGGAGGCGGAGAGATTAAGGCGGGGTACCTCATGAGGTGCCCGTGACGCATGCCATGACGACCGGGAGCGCCAGGCGGGTGCCAGCCCGCACAGCGTCCTCCCTTCCTCTTTGGTGCAAAGGGGGCAAGCGCAGCCGTGGAGTACCGAGGCATCAGACAAAGGTTGCCACTTCGGTGCAACGAGACCAAGACCAGGAGGACTACGAGACAGAGGTCACCGTGGAGCCCAAGACGGTGTCATCACCAGAGCTTTGCGTAGGCGAAGACCACTTTTGTCAGGATAGTTGATACTAGCTGTCCCCCTTCAAATTAGCCCGCCATTGTTGGCTCCCTTCCCGCTCGATATTTGGGAAGAGGACCAGGGCCTCTATAAATAGGACCAGCCACCCACAGAGCCAAAGGAGGCTGGAGGCCGGGGAAAAAGAGCTGGCCAGAGAGTTGGAAAGATAGAGAAGATCAGGTAGAGAGAGAGAGAGAGGGGTAACTGAGCTCCTCCCAGCAGTTCATCGCCCCAGCCAAGAGCAGACCCTCGCGAGGCTGTTCTTCCTTGTATTGTTCATCTCATCAGCCCAAGAGGCAATCCATCACACCACACACTGGAGTAGGGTATTACACCACAACGGTGGCCCGAACCAGTATAAACCCTGTGTCTCTTGTGTTGTTCTTTCCTTAGTTTAGATCCTAGTAAGGCGGAGGAGTGCAGGTAGGCAGGAGGCGAAATCTCCGTGCGCACCCCAGTGTTCGAACCTCAAGGGTCTGCCGGAACCCGAAATCCGACAAATTTCTTTGTAAATAACAAACTCCTCATAGACTTATAGACCTGTGTACACTCACAAACGCATCAGTCCCTTAACCTATGAGTCTTCAATACACCAAAATAACTAAGGGGCACTAGATGCACTTACACAAGGCCATTGAAGACATGAGTCCACCGCAAACCCTCATGGAAATGTAGAAGCTTGCTGGATGGGTGACTGCGTTGGGACGGTTTACTTCCAAGCTGGGAGAGCATGCCCTACACTTCTTCAAGCTGATGAAGAAGAAGGGCCCATTCGAGTGGACCTCGGAGGCCGACCGAGCATTTCAAGACCTCAAGAGTTACCCGACTAGCCCCCTAGTGATGGTGGCGCCGCGACCTCTCGAGCCCCTAGCGCTCTATCTTGCCGCCACTCCCTACTCCGCCAACACGGCTTTAGTGGTGGTTCGGGAAGAACACCAAGCCGAGGGCGCATCACGCCGAGCTACACCTCCAGCAGAGACGACGCAAGATCAGGAGGGCGCCACAAGGGCCGCCGCAGCAACAGCAGAAGAGCAAGCTGAGGAGGATGAAGCCCCCGAACCCGCAAAGGTCTCGACAAGTGATTAAGCTTTGGGGGCTCCGCCACCTCAGGAGGCACCACAACTCCCGGAAGATGCAAGCCTCATTAGCGCGCCTACCCTCATCGAGCACCCGGTATACTTTGTTAGCATGGTGTTGCGGGACGCAAGAGCATGGTACCCCATGCCTCAGAAGCTCCTGCTTGCACTCCTGGTGGCCTCACGAAAGCTCACACACCAGGGCGCGGGGGCTGGAGCGGTGCTCATCTCACCCACTCAGGACAAGCTCTACTACGTTGTGCAGCTCTGCTTTTAGCAGGGCGAGAAGGTCTCCAACAGCATCACAGAATACGAGGGCCTCATAGCTGGCCTGAAAGCTGCGGTAGCTCTGGGGGTGAAGCGCCTCACCGTTAGGGGTGACTCGCAACTCCTCGTCAACTTATCCAACATGGTGTATGAGACGAAGGACGAGCACATGGAAGCATACCTTGCGGAGGTGCGCAAGATGGAGAAGCAATTCCTGGGCCTGGAGTTGCAGCACGTGCCCCGTGGCACCAACAAGGAAGCTAGAGACATCGCCAGAAGAGCATCCAAGCGACAGCCCCAAGAGCTTGGCGTCTTCGAGGAGCGGCTCTTCAAGCCATCAGCAACACCACCGCTTTCAAGAACAGCTCAGCCTCGGGAGGAACTCCCGCGGCCGCCTGCCACAGGAGCCCCGGCCTATGGCCCGACCTCGGGAGCACGCCTACTCTTGGCACTCGAGCCCCAGCAGGGATCCTGGAACAAGGAATACATGACGCAAGGGATGTTGCCGGGGAAGGAGGAGGAGGCGGAGCGCGTGGCCCGGCAAGCCAAAGCATACTGCATCCAGGACGGTGAGTTATACAAGAAGTGGCCAAATGACATTTCACTGCGTTGTATCTCCAGGGAACAGGAGAAAGAGCTAATAGCCGACATACACAGCAGGGACTGCGAGCACCATTCGTCGTCGCGAACCCTCGTGGGCAAGGCATTCCGCAACGGATTCTACTGGCCTACGGTGCTCAGTGACGCAGATGAGTTGGTGAAGTTCTGCCAGGCCTGCCAATTCCATGCCAAGCAGATCCATCAGGCATCTCAGGGCCTCCAGACCATTCCACTCTCATGGCCGTTCGCAGCGTGGGGGCTAGATATCTTGGGCCTGTTCCCTCGGGCACCTGGGGGCTATCGATACCTCTACATCGCCATCGACAAATTCACTAAGTGAGCGGAGGTTGAAGCCGCCCGCACCATCCCAGCTGGCTCCGCGGTCAAGTTCATCAAGGGTCTCATGAGCCGTTTTGGGGTCCCCAACCGCATCATCACCGATAATGGCTTGCAGTTCACTAGTAATCTCTTCAAGTCATATTGTGCTAACCTTGGAACGCAGATCTGCTATGCTTTGGTAGCGCACCCAAGGAGCAATGGTCAGGCCGAACGTGCCAACGTGGAGGTCCTGAGAGGCCTCAAGACCAGGACCTTCAAGAAGAAGCTCGAGGCCTGCGGCAGGGGCTGGCACGATGAGCACCAGTCCGTGCTGTGGTCCATCCGCACCACCCCCACCAAGCCGACGGGCAAGACCCCGTTCTTCTTCGTCTACGAAGCAGAAGCAGTCCTCCCTCACGAGGTCAGACATTGCTCCGCACGGGTCCTGGCGTTTGATGAAATGCAGCAGGACACCAGGCGGGGGATGGACCTCGTGCTGGGGGAGGAACGTCGCCGCGAAGCCGCACTACAGGCAGCAGTATACAAATAGGCGCTGCGGCGGTACCACTGTCGCAGCGTCCACTCCAGGACGCTCGAGGTGGGTGACCTTGTCCTGAGGCGGGTCCTCTCCAGGGAAGGGCTGCATAAGCTCTCACCCATGTGGGAGGGCCCGTTCAAGGTCGTCCATGTCTCCAGGCCTGGCGCCACGCGCCTGGAGACACAGGCTGAGTACCCATCTAGAACGCCTGGAGCATTCAGCACCTCCGGAAGTTCTACCACAGAAGAAACGCCCAGCGCCTGTGAAGAAGGCCCGGCGCCTGTGAAGAAAGGCCCAGCGCCTGTGAAGATCACCGCCCGTGACACTCTCATGTAATCACGAGTGGGGTTGTACATGCCCCGGAGTCTCAGGAGTGCCGCCCTTGGACCTCGGGGGCTCCCTCCCACGTCTTAGTGGCAGCACTTAGCTCCGCGCTGGTGAGAAGACGTCGAAGACTAGACTAGGTGCCGGACGCGGCTTTTCATTTGCTTTCTGAAGTTGGCTCACCCCCTTTAATTGAAATTTTCTTTATGGTGTCTCTTGCTGGTCTCGCCCTTTCGCTTTCTGCCTCTGTTTCTGCCTTCGTTTCTTTGGTCGGCCTGTACTCTCTCGCGCGTTCCTCGCGAGGGGGCTGAACAGGTACCTTCGTGAGCTTCCTTCTTCTGTTTTTTGCGAGGTACCCTTGTTCGAGCCCGCAAGCTGGCGCACCTCTCCCTCAATCTGTGTCCCTCGGGTACCACAATATGAAGCGCTGGGTCAAAGCCGGCGGTGCCTGCGACCAAGCCTTGGGAGAACGATAAATCTCTTGACGAATTTTTTGCACTTCCTAAGAGCCTATCAGGTAAAGGAGGCCTCGACACGCACCAGGAAGCAAGCAAGCGCCTTGTGAGGAGGAGGCTACTACGAGCAAGTCAAGCTAAGTTATCCCTACATAAAACGATGATGTTGTGACACAGCAGAGGAGCAACAAACATAGCATAATGATTGAGATCATAGTTCGATGCACGCCCCTCCGGGGCCCATTCTGGTTTCCTTTTGATGCAGGAAGGAAAGGAAGAACAAAATAAAATCGGCGTCTTCCCCTACGGCGGTCCACGGGGGCAGGCTCCTGGCACCGTCCCAAGCTTAGCTGGACCCCTCCTCGCGCTTCACGGAGGCGCGGTGGCGAGACGACCCACTGCCGCCTTCAAAGCGGGCGCGGTGGCTGGTCGTAACCATTGCTGCTGGAGCTGTCGCTGGAGGAAGAACAACCGTAGCTGGACGAGACGTGGTCGGCCCCAAGGGCGGGTTCGCCCTCGTCCTCGTCACGACCATTGCCAAGGCCGAGCACCTCCTCGCCGTCGTTGACCTCGGGGCAGCACCTGGCGCGGCGACCATCTTCCCCAAACACCCTCATGTAGAGGGTCGCGTCACCGTCATACTTGAAATGGAGGGTGCACCGCCTGCCCAGGCCACGCGCGCGGGCAAACGTCTGCCAGCCACGGGCCAGGGCTATGTTGGCCGTGACGGAGACCTCAACCGCGACCCAGAAAGCCCTGCTACAGCAGCCGTCCGCCTGCAGCCAGAACCCGCCTGGACCAGAGGCTGGCAACTCGATGACGAAGAAACGCGGGAGCTGAAGCTAGTTGCCGGCCGGGTTCTCCGACCAGATGACGAACTCCGGCAGCACCTTCGCCGAGTGGAAGCGCGACCGAGGAGGCCACACGACCACAACACATCTTCCTTCATCGACGGGACCTCCACGACCAGAGCGACCTCTGCCACGCGAAGCGGCACCGCCACAGCTACGCGAGGCCGTGGCGGGGGTCGCGGTTTGCTTGCGGGGACGGCTGCATCCATGCTTGGGCGCCAGGCAGCCGGGCCCCTCACGAGGGGCCTTCCCTTTCTCCACGGCGGAGAACCTCTTCGGCGGCGCCATTAGTGTTGCAACTAGCGATGGAGCAAAGAGCAAGAAGCAAGCGGAATGGGAAGAGATGGGCGACGGAGGTTCTACTCCCCTCCCCATTTATAGCAGAAGAAGGCCAACCAGCGCCCCCCCCCCCACGATCATAGGTAATGATGGTTTTCCCTGCATGCAGCAGAGACTCGTCAAATCGGGCAGTTGCCGAGGCGACGTGGGGAAGCAGAGGCGCCCACGTCCAATCAACCACCGTGCGTCGACCAAGGCCGCAGGCTATTGGGGTCCGCGGCGCTCCGCACTTGCCCCTTAGGCTTCGCCTCGAAGCCAAGCCTGAGCACGCCTTGGGCCCGGGGGCTACTGTTGGCGTTCTGGGAATGGGGGTCCCCAGACTTGCTTTCCTGCGGCCCACGGCGTGGCTCAGCGAGCGGGCCCGTACGGCCCATCTTCACCAGCAAGGACTCTAGACCCTCATGAGGGGCCAAGCCTCGCGAGGCGGATGACACAAGACCTCCTCAGGAGCAGCCTCAACAGGCTGGCTCGCGAGGGGCGGAGTGATCAAGGCCAAGCAAACATCGCGAGGTTCCGATGACGTGAGCCATGATGATCGAGATCAGGCCGGCGTTAGGCGGGCGCCAGCGTGCACAGTGTCCTTGTTTCCTCTTTGGTGCCAAGGGAACAAACGCAGGCGCAGAGTACCGAGGCGTCAAGCAAAGGTTTCCACATCGGTGCAACAAGACCAAGACAAGTAGGACGGCAAGACGGAGGTCGCCGTGGAGCCCAAGACGGCGTCACCACCAGAGCCTTTGGCAGGCGAATACCACTTTTGTCAGGATAAGCTGTACTAGTTGTCCCCTTTCAAATTGGCCGTTGTTGGTTCCTTCCCACTCAATATTTGGGGAGAGGACCAGGGCCTCTACAAATAGGACAAGCCACCACCATAGCTAGGGGGATCGATCGGTGGGATCAAGAGTGACCAGAGCAACCACAAGTTCACCGAGCACAAGAACACCTCACCTCAGGAGGCTGTTCTTCTCCTTGTACTGTTCATCCTCAGCCCAAGAGGCAATCCACCACCACACACTGGAGTAGGTTATTACACCACAACGGTGGCCTGAACCAGTATAAATCTTGTGTCCTTTGTGTTACGAGTTCATCGAGTTAGCCCGTAAGATCTTAGCAAAGCTAGGACGTGGATCGGTAGGGGGAGATCTTCGCGCGCACCCCAGTGTTCGGACCTTGAGGTTTTGCTAGAACCCGTGATCCGACAGATACATCTAACTTGGTAGAGTGATTTTGGTTGGATCTTTCATATGGTGTCTAGATTGCATTGCTTCCAATTTGTTGAAATGCCTTCCGCTTAGTGTTTTTCGTACATATTCCATCCTACTACAATGTGGTTGCCATACATAAAAGTTGTGTTCGTCGGTATCATGCGTCAACGAATTTGGAAGTGCTAATTTCATTCCTTTTTCTTGTGTGTTTACTTGACAAGGCAAAACATAGAAGGAGGAAGGCACGGAATGATGGTGGTCCTCTGGAGCAACCGAAATAGATGATCTCTACAGGTTCTCCTGCTACTCCTACTGCAGTGCAAGTTCCAAATCTCATCTCCCCTACTCCACAACCCTAGGTGCTTGCTCTAACATGGTAGTGTGATATCTTGTTGCATGTTGCATATGGTGCCTAACTTGTATTGCTCCTAATTTGTTAAATTGCATCTCCTTAGCTTACACATATACATGTGAATATGACACGCCTTGCCATTTTGGTACATACTACATCTGCCTATCACACCATGTTCTTGCATCAAACTACTGGTCTTGTGTATCATGCATCTATCGCTTATGATGAGACAGTCACGCCCGTGGGTTAGTATGAGACATACTACTCTTATAAAGAGTGAAGTTTCATCCTCTCCACATGATTCTCAATAAATAGCAAACCTAAATGAAGATATTGAACTTAGATCTGTACTTGAAGACCGCACGTCCCCTACACCACCATCGCAGGTGCTTGCTCTAACTTTGCAGCATGATATGTGGTTGCATATTGCATACGGTGTCTAGCTTGTAATGCTTCTAATTAGGGTAAATTGCATCTGCTTAGTTTACACATTATACCTATGAATATGACATGCCTTCCTATTTTTGGTACAAACTACATCTATCTGTTAACCCTGTTCTTACATGAAACTACCTCTCTTCTGTATCATGCATCAATCACTTACAATGAGACACCTTTATTCGTTGCATATTGCATATTATTTCTAGCCTGTTGCCATGTATTGCTTCTAATTTGATCAAATACATTTGTTAGGCCACCCTTTTAATATGGAAGAGTGATATTGGTTTCATCTTTCATATGGTTTCTAGCTTGCATTGCTTCTAACTAGTTCAAACACCTTGTGCTTAGTTTACACTTTATACATCATACATGTCAACATGTCAATATGTCCTGTTTTTCATATATATTCCATCCTCCTATCATGTGGCTGCCTTACATGAAAGTAGTGTTCGTCAGTATCATGCATCAATGAGTTCTGAAGAGAAAATTTTATTCCTTTTTCTTGTGGGTTTGACTTGACAAGGCAAAATCAAAAAAGAGGAAGGAAAAGAGTAAGGAAGGCGACGATGATGGTGTAACACCCCGGATGTAACTTTCCCTATTTGTACTCCAACTCTTGCCGTCTCCGGTGTTAAGTTATATTTATTTTCTCGGGTTCGGGTTTTGTCTCCGTGTGTTGTTGTCTTTGTCATGCATCTCATATCATGTCATCATGTGCATTGCATTCGCATACGTGTTTGTCTCATGCATTCGAGCATTTTCCCCGTTGTCCGTTTTGCATTCCGGCGCTTCGTTCTCCTCCGGTGGCCATTTCTAGCTTTCTTTCGTGTGTGGGGATTAAAATTTTCCGGATTGGACCGAGACTTGCCAAGCGGCCTTGGTTTACTACCGGTAGACCGCCTGTCAAGTTTCGTATCAATTGGACTTCGTTTGGTACTCCAACGGTTAACCGAGGGACCGAAAAGGCCTCGTGTGTGTTGCAGCCCAACACCCCTCCATTTTGGCCCCAAACCCACCAAACTCTGCTCCATGTCCTAGAGCGTTCGATCACGATCGCGTGGCCGAAAACCGCGCCTCATTTGGACTCTCCTAGCTCCCCTTATGCCTATAAATAGCCCCCTCCGAAATTCTCGTTGTCCTCTTTCCCCGAAACATTAAATCCTCTCTCTCCGCGCGCCGGACAACGTCCGCTGGCGCCGGACGCGTCCGCTCCGCCCTACCGCCGCCACATGGCGCGCCCCCACTGGCCCGGCCGCATCTCCCCGCCAGCCGGCCCGGGAGGCCCATCGCCGGCCCCCGCGGCCCGTCGCCTCCCGCCGCCCGGCTCCTTCCCAGCTCGCCCGCGCGGCCGCCCGTCTTCCACGGCTCCGGGAGCCCGCGCCACCACCGCGCCATCGCCGCCAAGCCGCCGGAGCTCGCTGCCGCCTCGCCCCAAGCCCGCCGCGCCTCCTCCCGGCCCCGAGCGCCGCCCCACGCCGCTCCGCCGCCGCCCCTCGTCGCCGGATCCGCTGCCCCCTCACCGGCCGGCCTCTCCACCTCCAACTCCGGCCGGCCATCCTCGTCGTGCGTGCGTGCTACAGTGTCGGTGAACAGTGCTCGCCCCGATCCAGATCTGAGATTCAAACGAACGGTTGACTTTTTCTCTCCCGAACCCTAATTTTCGAGCATACTTTGACTAGTGATATCTCCGCATCCGTAGCTCTGATTTGGACATATAGTATATCAAAATGTTCGTCTCGATGAGTACATCATTTAATTCCACTGCATCATTTTCATTTGAGCTCATTTTGATGCCCGAAATGCTGTTAGAAGGAGGCTTCGTGAGTAAATTGTCAGATCTGCTAGTTCATCTTAGACTTTTGTCATTTTTGCCATGATTATTGTGTGCATGCTATGCCTGTGAGTCCTTCATATGTTTTGTTAAGCATCTTGTTATCTTTCCAGAGGTGCAACCCATGCATTTTTAGGATGTGTGTGGTGACTTGTGCAAGCTTGCAAAGTGAGGCACCCGGTAAATCTGTTTTCAGGGACTTAGTAGTTTTCACTAAGTCTGGGATTATTTAGTTCATGATGCCATATGTTCAGCTTGTTTCCTAGCGATCCGTGCCTCTTTTGAGGATGATCAGTAAAGGAGTTTTGTTAATCATGTAATGCTCTATCTATCCATGTCTTTGTTTGCAATTATGGAGAACCCTAGCTTGACTCAATCGAGCTCTACTGTTGCTTCGTGGTGAATCTGGGCAGATCGTCAACTCGTTTGCGATTTTTCCGATGTTATTGTAGTTGATCCGTGCATGCTATGCCATTGTTATTGCCATGTATAGCTTTTATTTTGTGCCTTCTTAAAGGATGTATACTTGTCTTGCCATGACTTGCATCGTGGTGAGTGCATCGAGCTCGTAAACATGCCTTCGTGAGTTATATTTCAGCATGTCTCAGTTTTCACTAAGTCTGAAAACTGATTGTGTTTTAGCTATGTTCGTGTGCTTATTAGTATATTTTGTGATCCCTTTTGGCCCCAGGTCACTTAGGTACTTTTGTTAATCTTGTTGAGTACCTCCATGCCATGTTCTTAATTGTCTTAATCAGGTCATGTATCATGTTGTTTTGCTGCTCCGAAGAGGGCTTCGTGATCTGAAATTTCAGACAAGTGTTAACTTCGCTAAGTCTGAGATCTGTTTTGCATTTGCGTTTTTGACATGCTTGTTTGAACCTCATAATGGATGAATTAGCCGTGGCTCAGTGCTAGTCTTTTGTTAAGCATCTTGTGTGCATCCCTGCCATGTATTTTGTTGTCATGTTCGGTGGCTGCAGCATGTTCATCTCATTGCATTTAGATGCCTACTTGCTATAAATCGCAGACCGGTGTCGTTTTTGAAACGCTTGCCATTTCGAAGCTGTAATTCCGATTCCGGCGTTCTTTATATCGTTTTCAAGCGATTTCGTCTCATCTTTCCAGTGGCACACTTGGATTTCCATGTTGAGGCCAGGTTCATGCATATCCTGTCATATCTTGCATTTTGCATCCCGCATAGCATATCATCATTTCATCATATTGCTTGGTCTTGCACGTGGTTGATTGTATCCTTGTTGCTTGTTTGTCTTGTTTGGGTAGATCCGAGAGACGAGTTCGCTACCGAGGAGCCCGTTGAGTTTGCTTGTGAGGATCCAGTCAACTCTGACAACTGTGCAGGCAAGATGATCATACCCTCGAAATCACTACTATCTTTGCTATGCTAGTTTGCTCGCTCTTTTGCTATGCCATTGCTACGATGCCTACCACTTGCTTGCAAGCCTCCCAAATTGCCATGTCAAACCTCTAACCCACCATTGTCCTAGCAAACCGTTGATTGGCTATGTTACCGCTTTGCTCAGCCCCTCTTATAGCGTTGCTAGTTGCAGGTGAAGATTGGAGGCCGTTCCTTGTTGGAACATCTTTTATTTAGTTGTTGGGATATCATTATAATGTTATGTTATCTTAATGCATCTATATACTTGGTGAAGGGTGGAAGGCTCGGCCTCTCACCTAGTGTTTTGTTCCACTCTTGCCGCCCTAGTTTCCGTCATATCGGTGTTATGTTCCCGGATTTTTGCGTTCCTTACGCTGTTGGGTTATAATGGGAACCCCTTGATATTTCGCCTTGATTAAAGCTTTTCCAGCAATGCCCAACATTGGTTTTACCATTCGCCACCTAGCCTTTTCTTTCCCTTGGGTTCTGCAGACTCAAGGGTCATCTTATTTTAACCCCCCCGGGCCAGTGCTCCTCTGAGTGTTGGTCCAAACCGTCAGCCGCCGGTGGCTACCAGGGGCAACTCTGGGATGGCCTACCGAAAGTTTGGACAATCTGACTGTGCCCTGAGAACGAGATATGTGCAGCTCCTATCGGGATTTGTCGGCACATTCGGGCGGTGTTGCTGGTCTTGTTTTAACCTGTCGAAGTGTCTTGAGTTACCGAGATACCGAGTCTGATCAGAACGTCTTGCGAGGAGGTCTATTGCTTCGTTGACCGTGAGAGCTTGTCATGGGCTAAGTTGGGACTCCCCTGCAGGGATTGAACTTTCGAAAGCCGTGCCCGCGGTTATGGGCAGATGGGAATTTGTTAATGTCTGGTTGTAGATAACTTGAACCTTAATTAATTAAAATGAATCAACTGAGTGTGTTACCGTGATGGCCCCTTCTCGGCGGAGTCCGGGAGGTGGACACGGTGTTGGAGTAATGTTTGCGCAGGTTGCTCTCTAGGTTCTCGCTCGCGCTTTGCCTCCTCTTCTCGCTCTCTTTTGCGAATAAGATAGCCACCATATATGCTTGTCGCTTGCTGCAGCTCCACATATATTTGCCTTTCCTTCCTATGAGCTTAAATAGTCTTGATCGCGAGGGTGCGAGATTGCTGAGTCCCTGTGGGTCACAGATTACTATTACACCAGATGCAGGTCCAGGTGATTCCGCTCCAGGTGATGAGTATGAGCTCAAGTGGGAGTTTGACGAAGACTCTCAGCGTTACTACGTTTCTTTTCCTGACGATCAGTAGTGGTGCCTAGTTGGGGTTTGTTTGGGACCGTTGTCGCATGTTGGGTTTTCTTCTATTTTGGTGCCGTAGTCGTTGTCATCATAATTTTTCTAGACACAACTCGGCTGCTAAAACGATCAAGCAATGGGGCTCCTAAGGTCGGGGAAGGCTCTGATTACCAACTTGTCACACCCTCGATGGGACTATAGCTCCCACGTGTCGAGGCACAACTTAGAGACATAATCGCATTGAAGGCATATGTCGCAAGTTAGGCAATCTTCACAACATCCCATGTAATATGAATAATAAGGGCAGAACATAGTTGGCTTACACTCGCCACGTCAAACAAGTACATAAATAACATTACATCATCCAAAACACTCATGGCCCGACTACGGCACCAAAATAGAAGAAAACCCAACATGCGACAACGGTCCCAAACAAACCCCAACTAGGCACCACTGCTGATCGTCAGGAAAAGACACGTAGTATCGTTGAGAGTCTTCGTCAAACTCCCACTTGAGCTCGTACTCGTCACCTGGAGTGGAATCACCTGGACCTACATCTGGTGTAATAGTAATCTGTGAGCCACAGGGACTCAGCAATCTCGCACCCTCGCGATCAAGACCATTTAAGCTCATAGGAAGGAAAGGCAAATATATGTGGAGCTGCAGCAAGCGACTAGCATATATGGTGGCTAACTTATTCGCAAAAGAGAGCGAGAAGAGGAGGCAAAGCGCGAGCGAGAAACTAGAGAGCAACCTGCGCAAACATTACTCCAACACCGTGTCCACTTCCCGGACTCCGCCGAGAAGGGGCCACCACGATAACACACTCAGTTGATTCATTTTAATTAATTAAGGTTCAAGTTATCTACAACCGGACATTAACAAATTCCCATCTGCCCATAACCGCGGGCACGGCTTTCGAAAGTTCAATCCCTGCAGGGGAGTCCCAACTTAGCCCATGACAAGCTCTCACGGTCAACGAAGGAATAGACCTCCTCCCAAGACGTTCCGATCAGACTCGGTATCTCAGTAACTCAAGACACTTCGAAAGGTTAAAACAAGACCAGCAACACCGCCCGAATGTGCCGACAAATCCCGATAGGAGCTGCACATATCTCGTTCTCAGGGCGCACTCAGATTGTCCAAACTTCCGGTAGGCCAGCCCAGAGTTGCCCCTGGTAGCCACCGGCGGCTGAAGGTTTGGACCAACACTCAAAGGAGCACTGGCCCGGGGGGGTTAAAATAAGATGACCCTTGAGTCTGCAGAACCCAAGGGAAAGAAAAGGCTAGGTGGTGAATGGTAAAACCAATGTTGGGCTTTGCTGGAAAAGCTTTAATCAAGGCGAAATATCAAGGGGTTCCCATTATAACCCAACCGCGTAAGGAACGCAAAAATCCGGGAACATAACACCGATATGACGGAAACTAGGGCGGCAAGAGTGGAACAAAACACTAGGCGAGAGGCCGAGCCTTCCACCCTTCACCAAGTATATAGATGCATTAAGATAACATAGCATTATAATGATATCCCAACAAGTAAATAAAAGATGTTCCAACAAGGAACAACCTCCAATCTTCACCTGCAACTAGCAACGCTATAAGAGGGCTGAGCAAAGCGGTAACATAGCCAATCAACGGTTTGCTAGGACAATGGTGGGTTAGAGGTTTGACATGGCAATTTGGGAGGTTTGCAAGCATGTGGTAGGCATCGTAGCAATGGCATAGCAAAAGAGCGAGCAAACTAGCATAGCAAAGATAGTAGTGATTTCGAGGGTATGATCATCTTGCCTGCACAATTGTCAGAGTTGACTGGATCCTCACAAGCAAACTCAACGGGCTCCTCGGTAGTGAACTCGTCTCCCGGCTCTACCCAAACAAGACAAACAAGCAACAAGGATACAATCAACCACGTGCAAGACCAAGCAATATGATGAAATGATGATATGCTATGCGGGATGCGATGCAGGATGCAAAATGCAAGATATGACAAGAAATGCATGAACCTGGCCTCAACTTGGAATTCCAAGGGTGCCACTGGAAAGATGAGATGAAATCGCTTTAAAACGATATAAACAACGCCGGAATAGGAGTTACGTCTTGGAAAAGGCAAGTGTTTCAAAAACGACACCGGTCTGCGATTTACAGCAAGTAGGCATCTAAATGCAATGAAATGAACATGCTGCAGCCACCAAACATGACAACAAAATACATGGCAGGGATGCACACAAGATGCCTAACAAAAGACTAGCACTGAGCCACGGCCAATTCATCCATTATGAGGTTCAAACAAGCATGGAAAAACGCAAATGCAAAACAGATCTCAGACTTAGCGAAGTTAACACTTGTCTGAAATTTCAGATCACGAAGCCCTCTTCGGAGCAACAAAACAACATGATACATAACCTGATTAAGACAAATAAGAACATGGCATAGAGCTACTGAACAAGCTTAACAAAAGTCCCTAAGTGACCTGGGGCCAAAAGGGACCACAAAATATACTAATAAGCACACGAACATAGCTAAAACACAATCAGTTCTCAGACTTGGTGAAAACTGAGACATGCTGAAATATAACTCACGAAGGCATGTTTACGAGCTCGATGCACTCACCACGGTGCAAGTCATGGCAACACAAGCATACATCCTTTAAGAAGGCACAAAATACAAGCTAGACATGGCAAGAACAATGGCATAGCGTGCACGGATCAACTACAATAACATCGGAAAAATCGCAAACGAGTTGACGATCTGCCTAGATTCACCATGAAGCAAAAGTAGAGCTCGATTGACTCAAGCTAGGGTGCTCCATAATTGCAAGTAAAGACATGGACGGATAGAGCATAACATGATTAACAAAACTCCTTTACTGATAATCCTCAAAAGAGGCACGGATCACTAGGAAACAAGCTGAACATATGGCATCACGAACTAAATAATCCCAGACCTAGTGAAAGCTACTAAGTCCCTGAAAACAAATTTACCGGGTGCCTCACTTTGCAAGCTTGCACAAGTCACCACACACATCCTAAAAATGCATGGGTTGCACCTCTGGAAAGATAACAAGATGCTTAACAAAACATATGAAGGACTCACAGGCATAGCATGCACACAATAATCATGGCAAAAATGACAAAAGTCTAAGATGAACTAGCAGATCTGACAATTTACTCACGAAGCCTCCTTCTAACAGCATTTAGGGCATCAAGATGAGCTCAAATGAAAATGATGCAATGGGATGAAATGATTTAATCGTTCAGACGAACATTTTGATATACTATATGTCCAAATCGGAGCTACGGATGCGGAGATATCACTGGTCAAAGTATGCTCGAAAATTAGGGTTCGGGAGAGAAAAAGTCAACCGTTCGTTTGAATCTCAGATCTGGATCGGGGCGAGCACTGTTCACTGACACTGTAGCACGCACGCAAGACGAGGATGGCCGGCCGGAGTTGGAGGTGGAGAGGCCGGCCGGTGAGGGGGCGGCGGATCCGGCGACGAGGGGCGGCGGCGGAGCGGCCTGGGGCGGCCCTCGGGGCCGGGAGGAGGCGCGGCGGGCTTGGGGCGACGCGGCGGCGAGCTCCGGTGGCTTGGCGGCGATGCCACGGTGGTGGCGCGGGCTCCCGGAGCCGTGGAAGACGGGCGGCGGCGTGGGCGAGCTGGGAAGGAGCCGGGCGGTGGGAGGCGACGGGCCGCGGGGGCCGGCGATGGGCCTCCCGGGCCGGCTGGCGGGGAGATGCGGCCGGGCCAGTGGGGGCGCGCCATGTGGCGGCGGTGGGGCGGAGCGGACGCGTCCAGCGCCGGCGGACGTTGTCCGGTGCGCGGAGAGAGAGGATTTAGGGTTTCGGGGAAAGAGGACAACGAGAATTTCGGAGGGGGCTATTTATAGTTATAAGGGGAGCTAGAAGAGTCCAAATGAGATGCGGTTTTCGGCCACGCGATCATGATCGAACGCTCTAGGACATGGAGCAGAGTTTGGTGGGTTTTGGCCAAAATGGAGGGGTGTTGGGCTGCAACACACACGAGGCCTTTTCGGTCCGTCGGTTAACCCTTGGAGTACCAAACGAAGTCCAATTGATACGAAACTTGACAGGTGGTCTACCGGTAGTAAACCAAGGCCGCTTGGCAAGTCTCGGTCCAATCCGGAAATGTTTAATCCCCACACACGAAAGAAAGCTAGAAATGGCCACCGGAGGAGAACGAAGCGCCGAAATGCAAAACGGACAACGGGGAAAATGCTCGAATGCATGAGACGAACACGTATGCGAATGCAATGCACATGATGACATGATATGAGATGCATGAAAACGTAAACAACACATGGAGACAAAGACCCGAACCCGAGAAATAAATATAACTTAACGCCGGAGACGGCAAGAGTTGGAGTACAAATAGGGAAAGTTACATCCGGGGTGTTACAACACTCCACCACTGCGAAAAGATCTCGTCCCGAGATCTAAGACTGAAAGAACACCGGGTACTCAGAACAGAGGTGATCCTCGCGTTCCCAGGTAGCTTCACGGTTGGAATGGTGCGACCACTTGACTTTGAGGAATTTGATTGACTTGTTGCGAGTCTTGCGTTCAGTCTCTTCAAGAATAGCAACTGGGTGCTCACGATAGGAGAGATCTTCTTGGAGCTCAATGTCCTCGAAGTTGACGGTGCGGTCAGGAGTCTTGAAGCACTTTCGAAGCTGCGAGACATGGAACACGTCATGAACATTTGCAAAGTTTGAAGGAAGCTCGAGTTGATAGGCGAGGTCGCCTCTCTTGCTGACAATCTTGAAAGGTCCCACGTATCTAGGGGCTTGCTTCCCTTTGATACCAAAGCGATGAGTACCCTTCATAGGAGAGACACGGAGGTAAACATGATCTCCGATCTCGAAAGCCAAATCACGGTGCTTACTATCATAGTAGCTCTTCTGGCGGGATTGGGCTACTTTGAGGTTATCTCGAATGACTTTGCACATTTCTTCTGCTTCTGTGATTAAGTCATTACCCAAAAGCTGACGTTCACCGGTTTCAGACCAGTTGAGAGTGGTACGGCACTTCGTGCCATACAGAATTTCAAAAGGGTCCTTGCCCAAACTTGCTTGAAAATTGTTGTTGTATGAGAATTCAGCATAAGGAAGACAATCCTCCCACTTCATGCCGAAGGAGATCACACAAGCCCTGAGCATATCTTCAAGAATCTGGTTGACACGCTCGACTTGACCGCTTGTTTGAGGATGGAAAGCTGTGCTGAAGCGGATGTTGGTGCCCATGGCCTTCTGAAAATAATCCCAAAACTTCGAGGAAAAGATGCTGCCACGGTCTGAAGAGATCACTTGAGGAATACCGTGCAGAGAGACAATGCGAGAGGTATAGAGTTCCGCCAATTGAGCTGCGGTGATCGACTCTTTGATAGGCAGAAAGTGAGCCACTTTGGTGAGTTGTCGATGACAAAAAATATAGCATCATTGCCATGCTTGGACTTTGGAAACCCAGTCACGAAGTCCATTTCAATGTGGTTAAACTTCCATTTTGGAATGGCAAGAGGTTGGAGGAGACCTGCTGGACTTTGGTGTTCTGCCTTCACTCTTCTGCAGACATGACATTCATTCACGAATTTAGCGATCTCACGCTTCATTCGAGTCCACCAATAAGCTTGCTTAAGGTCTTAATACATCTTCGTGCTCCCAGGGTGGATGGAGAGGAGAGAATTGTGAGCCTCGTTCGTGATCACTTTACGGAGGTCACCTTTGGGCACAACAATACGATCCTCGAAGAAGAGAGTGTCCTTGTCATCAAGGCGGTAGCACTTGTACTCGGACTGGCTCTTGGCAATCCCAATCTTCACCTTTTTCACCATAGCATCAAGAAGCTGAGCTTGGCGAATCTGGTCTTCTAAGGTAGGAGAGACTTGAAGGTTGGTGAGGAATCCTTGAGGAACAACTTGCAGATTAAGTTTGCGGAAAGCTTCACAAAGCTCGGGTTGATAGGGTTTGAGAATCAGACTGTTGCAGTAGGCCTTTCTGCTCAAAGCGTCGGCAATCACATTGGCCTTGCCTGGAGCATACTCGATACTCGGATTATACTCTTGAATCATTTCGACCCATCGAGTTTGCCTGAGGTTGAGATTAGGCTGCGTGAAAATGTACTTGAGACTCTTGTGATCAGTGAAAATGTCCACTTTTCTTCCCAATAGAAGATGTCTCCAAGTCAAAAGAGCATGCACAACTGCCGCCAACTCGAGATCATGAGTGGGGTAGTTCTTCTCATTAGGCTTCAACTGGCGAGATGTATAAGCAACAACTTTCTTCTCTTGCATCAAAACTGCGCCAAGACCTTGGAGAGAGGCATCCCAAAAGACCTCGTACGGCTTGGATTCATCAGGCGGAGTCAGAACTGGAGCAGTGATCAACTTCTCTTTCAAAGCGTTGAAAGCAATATCACACTCCGGAGACCAAACGTACTTGACGTGCTTCTGGAGAAGATTAGAGAGAGGCTTCGCGATCTTGGAAAAGTTTTCAACGAATCTTCGGCAATAGCTTGCGAGACCGAGAAAACTGCGGAGTTGCTTCACGTTCTGAGGAGGTTCCCAATTCACAATTGCAGACACCTTCTCAGGATTCACGGCAATGCCCTTGGCAGAGATGATATGACCAAGATAAAGAACCTCATTGAGCCAAAATTCACACTTGGAGAATTTGGCGTAGAACTGATGTTCTCTGAGCATATCGAGAACCAAACGCAAGTGCTTGGCATGATCTTCCTTGTTCTTGGAGAAAACCAGAATGTCGTCGAGATAGACCAAAACGAAGTCATTGGTGTAGGCGTTGAATATGAAGTTCATCAAGCGAGCAAACGTCGGAGGAGCGTTGGCGAGGCCAAAAGACATGACAGTGTATTCATATGAACCAAAGCTTGTTCTGAATGCTGTCTTGGGAATATCTTCTTCACGAATGCGAATCTGGTGATAACCCATACGGAGATCAAGCTTGGAGAATACTTGGGCACCTTTGAGTTGTTCGAACAGCTCATTGATGTTGGGAAGTGGGTATTTGTTCTTGATGGTATTCTTGTTCACCGGACAGTAATCAACACAAAGTCGGTCCGTTCCATCCTTCTTCTTCACAAAAAGAACACCACAACCCCATGGAGAAGAACTAGGTCGGATGAGACCCATTCTTTCTTGCTCACTGAGTTGCTTCTTCAGCTCCTTCAACTCTTCAGGTCCGAGCTTGTAAGGACATTTGCACACAGGTTCCGTACCAGGCTCAAGATCAATAACGAATTCAACTGGCCGGTGCAGAGGCATTCCTGGGAGCTCTTCTAGAAAGACCTCTTGATATTCGCAAACGACTGGAATTTGAGAGATGGCATCCAATTCACCCTTCTCATTGAGAGAAAACAGACGGATAGTATTATCCCGAGCGGCAAAGACAATTACATCCTCAGACGAATGAGTCAATTGAATCTGCCTGGCAGCACAGTCAAGCTGAGCCTTGTGCTTAGAAAGCCAATCCATGCCGAGAATAAGATCAATATCCGAGTTACCAAGAACCATTGGAGAAGCCAGAAACTTGAAATTACCCATCATGATAGAAATATCCGGAACCTCGTGATTAGCAAGCAAACATTTACCCGGAGAGACGACTGCGAACGGTTTATGCATAACTTGGGAGGTCAACTCATGCTTAGATGAAAAGGTTTTGAGATGAAGCAATGCGATGCACTAGTGTCAAAAAGAACTTTTGCAGGTTTATCATTAACAGGAAGTTTACCCATGATGACATCTGAAGAATCCCCAACCTGTAACACCCTGGGAGCATGAAGATGTATCAGGACCTTAAGCAAGCTTATTGGTGGACTCGAATGAAGCGCGAGATCGCTCAATTCATGAATGAATGTGATGTCTGTAGAAGAGTGAAGGCAGAACACCAAAGGCCAGCAGGTCTCCTCCAACCTCTTGCCATTCCAGAATGGAAGTTTGACCACATTGAAATGGACTTCGTGACTGGGTTTCCAAAGTCCAAGCGTGGCAATGATGCTATATTCGTTGTCATCGACAAACTCACCAAAGTGGCTCACTTTCTGCCTATCAAAGAGTCGATCACTGAAGCTCAATTGGCGGAACTCTATACCTCTCGAATTGTCTCTCTGCACGGTATTCCTCAAGTGATCTCTTCAGACCGTGGCAGCATCTTTACATCCTCAAAAAAGCGGTCAAGTCGAGCGTGTCAACCAGATTCTTGAAGATATGCTCAGGGCTTGTGTGATCTCCTTCGGCATGAAGTGGGAGGATTGTCTTCTTTATGCTGAATTCTCATACAACAAGAGTTTTCAAGCAAGTTCGGGAAAGGCCCCTTTTGAAATTCTGTATGGCAGGAAGTGCCGTACCCCTCTCAGCTGGTGTGAAACCGGTGAACGTCAGCTTTTGGGTAATGACTTAATCACAGAAGCAGAAGAAATGTGCAAAGTCATTCGTGATAACCTCAAAGCAGCCCAATCCCGCCAGAAGAGCTACTATGATAGTAAGCACTGTGATTTGGCTTTCGAGATCGGAGGTCATGTTTACCTCCGTGTCTCTCCTATGAAAGGTACTCGTCGCTTCGGTATCAAAGGGAAGCTTGCCCCCAGATACGTGGGACCTTTCAAGATTGTCAGCAAGAGAGGCGACCTCGCCTATCAACTCGAGCTTCCTTCAAACTTTGCAAATGTTCATGATGTGTTCCATGTCTCTCAGCTTCGAAAGTGCTTCAAGACTCCTGACCGCACCATCAACTTCGAGGACATTGAGCTCCAAGAAAATCTCTCTTACCGTGAGCACCCAGTTGCTATTCTTGATGAGACTGAACGCAAGACTCGCAACAAGTCAATCAAATTTCTCAAAGTCAAATGGTCACACCATTCCGACCGTGAAGCTACCTGGGAACGCGAGGATCACCTCCGTTCTGAGTACCCGGCGTTCTTTCAGTCGTAGATCTCGGGACGAGATCTTTTCGCAGTGGTGGAGTGTTGTAACACCCCGGATGTAACTTTCCCTATTTGTACTCCAACTCTTGCCGTCTCCGGCGTTAAGTTATATTTATTTTCTCGGGTTTGGGTTTTGTCTCCGTGTGTTGTTGTCTTTGTCATGCATCTCATATCATGTCATCATGTGCATTGCATTCGCATACGTGTTTGTCTCATGCATTCGAGCATTTTCCCCGTAGTCCGTTTTGCATTCCGGCGCTTCGTTCTCCTCCGGTGGCCATTTCTAGCTTTCTTTCGTGTGTGGGGATTAAACATTTCCGGATTGGACTGAGACTTGCCAAGCAGCCTTGGTTTACTACCGGTAGACCGCCTGTCAAGTTTCGTATCAATTGGACTTCGTTTGGCACTCCAACGGTTAACCGAGGGACCGAAATGGCCTCATGTGTGTTGCAGCCCAACACCCCTCCATTTTGGCCCAAAACCCACCAAACTCTGCTCCATGTCCTAGAGCGTTCGATCACGATCGCGTGGCCGAAAACCACACCTCATTTGGACTCTCCTAGCTCCACTTATGCCTATAAATATACCCCCCATTTTTCGGATCTCCTCCCCCCCTCGAAACCCTAATTTTCCAGATCCCGCCGCCGCCGGACGTGTCCGCGCCAGGCCGGACAACATCCGCCGCCGCCTCAGCCACTCTCCTCCCGCCACGTGGCGCGCGCCGCCGCCCACCGCGCCGGCCCAGGAGGCCCGCAGCCGGCCCCCGAGGCCCGTAGCCGCCGCCGCCCGGGTCGTCCTCCGCCGCCTGCGTGGCCCTTCTTCTCCAGCGCCGACGCCGCCTCTTCTCGCCGCCGACTCGCCGGCCGCCGCGCGCCAACTCCGGCGGCCCAGCCCTCACCTCCACTCGCCGGCCCCCGCCTCTGCCGCCGCCCGGTGCCTCCGGCGCCGCGAGATCCGGCCGCCGCGGGTCCCGGCGCCGCCGCCCCGGCCACCGGCGGCCTCGTCCTCGCCGGCCGCTGTCCTCTTCCCCCGCCGTACTACAGTGCGCGTTGCTAGTTGCAGGTGAAGATTGGAGGCCGTTCCTTGTTGGAACATCTTTTATTTACTTGTTGGGATATCATTATAATGCTATGTTATCTTAATGCATTTGTATACTTGGTGAAGGGTGGAAGGCTCGGCCTCTCGCCTAGTGTTTTGTTCCACTCTTGCCGCCCTAGTTTCCGTCATATCGGTGTTATGTTCCCGGATTTTTGCGTTCCTTACGCGGTTGGGTTATAATGGGAACCCCTTGATATTTCGCCTTGATTAAAGCTTTTCCAGCAATGCCCAACATTGGTTTTACCATTCGCCACCTAGCCTTTTCTTTCCCTTGGGTTCTGCAGACTCAAGGGTCATCTTATTTTAACCCCCCCGGGCCAGTGCTCCTTTGAGTGTTGGTCCAAACCGTCAGCCGCCGGTGGCTACCAGGGGCAACTCTGGGCTGGCCTACCGGAAGTTTGGACAATCTGAGTGTGCCCTGAGAACGAGATATGTGCAGCTCCTATCGGGATTTGTCGGCACATTCGGGCGGTGTTGCTGGTCTTGTTTTAACCTGTCGAAGTGCCTTGAGTTACCGAGATACCGAGTCTGATCGGAACGTCTTGGGAGGAGGTCTATTCCTTCGTTGACCGTGAGAGCTTGTCATGGGCTAATTTGGGACTCCCCTGCAGGGATTGAACTTTCGAAAGCCGTGCCCGCGGTTATGGGCAGATGGGAATTTGTTAATGTCCGGTTGTAGATAACTTGAACCTTAATTAATTAAAATGAATCAACTGAGTGTGTTACCGTGATGGCCTCTTCTCGGTGGAGTCCAGGAAGTGGACACGGTGTTGGAGTAATGCTTGCGCAGGTTGTTCCTCTAGTTTTTCACGCTCACGCTTTGCCTCCTCTTCTCGCTCTCTTTTGCGAATAAGATAGCCACCATATATGCTAGTCGCTTGCTGCAGCTCCACATATATTTGCCTTACCCTTCCTATAAGCTTAAATAGTCTTGATCGCGAGGGTGCGAGATTGCTGAGTCCCTGTGACTCATAGATACTATAACTCCAGATGCAGGTCCAGGTGTTTCCGCTCCAGGTGACGAGTACGAGCTCAAGTGGGAGTTCGACGAAGACTCTCAGCGTTACTACGTTTCCTTTCCCGATGATTAGTAGTGGTGCCTAGTTGGGGGTGATTGGGACCGTTGTCGCATGTTGGGTTCTCTTTATTTTGGCGCCGTAGTCGGGCCATGAGTGTGTTGGATGATGTAATGGTATTTATGTTCTTGATTGATGTGGCGAGTGTAAGCCAACTATGTTCTTCCCTTTATTATTCAGATTACATGGGATGTCGTGAAGATTGCCGAACTTGCGACATATGCCTTCAATGCGATTATGTCTCTAAGTCGTGCCTCGACACGTGGGAGCTATAGTCGCATCGAGGGTGTTACAAGTTGGTAATCAGAGCCTTCCCCGACCTTAGGAGCCCCATTGCTTGATCGTTTTTAGCGGCCGAGTTGTGTCTAGAAAAATGTTTTGAGTCAATTAGGAATTATATATCGGAGAGTTTAGGAATTCTTTTTACTTCCCAGTCTCCTGATCGCTCTGGTAAGGCATCCTGACGTAGAGTTCCGATGGCTTATGATAAGAACATTGTCTTGGTGCCTCCTGTCAGGGGTTTGGTGGAAGTGTCCCGGGGAGTTGAGCTCTGAGGTGTTGTCATCATAATTTTATCGTTGCAATTCTGGAATACTTGAGATATTTTCGCCGACATCGAAAATCTCTTTTATGCAGTTCGTTGGTGAGATAACCTCGACGCCACCCAGTACTGGGGCGGGAGTTCGGGAGTATCGCCATAACTTGTATAACGGATGTTTTTCGAAGGTTGAGGTAGATGGTTTCCGAAGTTTTTCTCGGTTATGTGTTGAAGGATGGATACAGCTGGATGTAGGATTTGCTAGTTTGGGTGAGATATTATGCTTCCCCTGTATCCCCAACACCTGATTGCATAACCGGAAAGGTTCGGGAGTTTCATAGGTGGGAATTCTAGTAACTCTAGTTCTTCTTCCATGGATATTGGTTTGAGATTGGGATTTCTTACCGATTCTTCGTTCTCGATCCGTACCTTGTTGATTTATTTCTCTACCTTAATTCTACGTGGCTTCTCAATTTATGGATATGTGACCATTTCAAGAGGAATGCATTCATTCATTTTGTTCAGATGTGAAGACTATATGTTGCAATTTTCATTCCGTTGGATTCAGCTTCAATATTTATCTATCAATGTACTAATGGTGGTCAACCTCTTCAGGATGGCTCCTCCAACGCGCACGACTCCGAATCCTGATCCGCCACCACCTCCACCTCCTCCAGAGGCATGGCAAGCTGTGATGGCCGCAACCAATGCAAACACACAGCTGATCATGCAAATTCTTCAAGAGCACAATCAAGGCAGTCAAGGGAATCAAGGAAGCAATCAAAGTCACTTTGCTACACTCAACCAGTTCCTTGCTAACAGGCCAAAGACTTTCAGCAATTGTGTTGAGGCAACCGATGCTGACGATTGGCTTGTGGATCTGTGTAAGGATTTCAAGTGCAGTAATGTCAGGCCTGAGGACTTTGTCAATTTCGCTTCCTTCCAACTCAAAGATCAAGCTGCAGAATGGTTCCAGCAGTACAAGGACTCCAGAGGTGGACGTGTTATCACTTGGGATGATTTCCGTCGAGATTTCCGAGCTCATCATATTCCGCAGAGCGTGGTTGAAAGGAAGCGTGAGGAATTCCGCAATCTGAAGCAAGGCTCTTTGTCTATCTATGACTACAACAAGTTGTTCCAGAAGCTCGCCCGCTTTGCCAAGCAGGACGTGCCTGATGAGAAGAGCATGATATATCAGTTCAGGGGTGGTCTCAGAGAAGATATTCAGCTCGCTCTTGTTCTCTTCGAGCCATTGAGATACAATGAGTTCTACAACATGGCACTAAAGCAAGAGGCTGCTCAGTTGAGGTGTGATGCTTCCAGGAAGCGAGTCAGAGATGTTACTCCTTCTTCCTCTACTCAAGTGGCCAAGCAGCAGAAGTTTTGGCTTCCTCCTCCTCCTCCGTTCCGTCAGCTGTATCAGCAGAAGAGCAAAGGTGGCAATGGTTCTTCCCACCCACCCAACCCTGGCTTTCAGAACAAGACTTCGTCTCAAGCTCCAAGATCGAGTGCTCCGTATCACCGTCCGCTTTCAGAGGTCACGTGCAACAAGTGCCAACAGAAGGGTCACTATGCCAACAAGTGTTTCAACCAGAGGCGTCTTCCTCCTCCTCCTGTCAGATCGGCAAGTACAGCTGTGGTCAAGCATAACCCCAAGCATGCCAAGGTCAATTTGATGAATGCAGCTCAGGCAGAGGACTTGTCAGATGTGATCATGGGTAACCTTCCTATTAATGATAAACCTGCAAAAGTTCTTTTTGACACTGGTGCATCGCATTGCTTCATCTCAAAACCTTTTGCATCTAAGCATGAGTTGACTTCCCAAGTTATGCATAAACCGTTCGCAGTCGTCTCTCCGGGTAAATGTTTGCTTGCTAATCACGAGGTTCCGGATATTTCTATCATGATGGGTGATTTCAAGTTTCTGGCTTCTCCAATGGTTCTTGGTAACTCGGATATTGATCTTATTCTCGGCATGGATTGGCTTTCTAAGCACAAGGCTCAGTTTGATTGTGCAGCCAGGCAGATTCAATTGACTCATTCGTCTGAGGATGTAATTGTCTTTCCCACTCGGGATAATTCCATCCGTCTGTTTTCTCTCAATGAGAAGGGTGAATTGGATGCCATCTCTCAAATTCCAGTCGTTTGCGAATATCAAGACGTCTTTCCAGAAGAGCTCCCAGGAATGCCTCCGCACCGGCCAGTTGAATTCATTATTGAACTTGAGCCTGGCACGGAACCTGTGTGCAAACGTCCTTACAAGATCGAACCTGAAGATTTGAAGGAGCTGAAGAAAGAATGGGTCTCATCCGGCCTAGTTCTTCTCCGTGGGTTTGTGGTGTTCTTTTTGTGAAGAAGAAGGATGGAACGGACCGACTTTGTGTTGATTACCGTCCAGTGAACAAGAAGACCATCAAGAACAAATACCCACTTCCCAACATCAATGAGCTGTTCAAACAACTCAAAGGTGCCCAAGTATTCTCCAAGCTTGATCTCCGCATGGGTTATCACCAGATTCGCATTCGTGATGAAGATATTCCCAAGACAGCATTCAGAACAAGCTTTGGTTCATATGAATACACTATCATGTCTTTTGGCCTCGCCAACGCTCCTCCGACGTTCTCTCACATGATGAACTTCATCTTTAACGCCTACACCAATGACTTCATTTTGGTCTATCTCGACGACATTCTGGTTTTCTCGAAGAACAAGGAAGATCATGCCAAGCATTTGCGTTTGGTTCTTGATAAGCTCAAGGAACATCAGTTCTACGCCAAGTTCTCCAAGTGTGAATTTTGGCTCGATGAGGTTCTTTATCTTGGTCATATCATCTCTGCCAAGGGCATTGCCGTGAATCCTGAGAAGGTGTCTGCAATTGTGAATTGGGAACCTCCTCTGAACGTGAAGCAACTCCGCAGTTTTCTCGGTCTCGCAAGCTATTGACGAAGATTCGTCGAAAACTTCTCCTAGATCGCGAAGCCTCTCTCTAATCTTCATCAGAAGCACGTCAAGTACGTTTGGTCTCCGGAGTGTGATATTGCTTTCAACACTTTGAAAGAGAAGTTGATCACTGCTCCAGTTCTGACTCAACCTGATGAATCCAAGCCGTACGTGGTCTTTTGTGATGCCTCTCTCCAAGGTCTTGGCGCAGTTTTGATGCAAGAGAAGAAATTTGTTGCTTATACATCTCGCCAGCTGAAGCCTAATGAGAAGAACTACCCCACTCATGATCTCGAGTTGGCGGCAGTTTCTCATGCTCTTTTGACTTGGAGACATCTTCTATTGGGAAGAAAACTGGACATTTTCACTGATCACAAGAGTCTCAAGTACATTTTCATGCAGCCTAATCTCAACCTCAGGCAAACTCGATGGGTCGAAATGATTCAAGAGTATAATCCGAGTATCGAGTATACTCCAGGCAAGGCCAATGTGATTGCCGATGCTTTGAGCAGAAAGGCCTACTGCAACAGTCTGATTCTCAAGCCCTATCAACCCGAGCTTTGTGAAGCTTTCCGCAAACTTAATCTGCAAGTTGTTCCTCAAGGATTCCTCGCCAACCTTCAAGTCTCTCCTACCTTAGAAGACTAGATTCGCCAAGCTCAGCTTCTTGATGCTATGGTGAAAAAGTTGAAGATTGGGATTGCCAAGAGCCAGTCCAAGTACAAGTGCTACCGCCTTGATGACAAGGACACTCTCTTCTTCGAGGATCGTATTGTTGTGCCCAAAGGTGACCTCCGTAAAGTGATCATGAACGAGGCTCACAATTCTCTCCTCTCCATCCACCCTGGGAGCACGAAGATGTATCAAGACCTTAAGCAAGCTTATTGGTGGACTCGAATGAAGCGCGATATCGCTCAATTCGTGAATGAATGTGATGTCTACAGAAGAGTGAAGGCAGAACAGCAAAGGCCAGCAGGTCTCCTCCAACCTCTTGCCATTCCAGAATGGAAGTTTGACCACATTGAAATGGACTTCGTGACTGGGTTTCCAAAGTCCAAGCGTGGCAATGATGCTATATTCGTTGTCATCGACAAACTCACCAAAGTGGCTCACTTTCTGCCTATCAAAGAGTCGATCACTGCAGCTCAATTGGCGGAACTCTATACCTCTCGAATTGTCTCTCTGCACGGTATTCCTCAAGTGATCTCTTCAGACCATGGCAGCATCTTTACCTCGAAGTTTTGGGATTCTTTTCAGAAGGCCATGGGCACCAACATCCGCTTCAGCACAACTTTCCATCCTCAAACAAGCGGTCAAGTCGAGCGTGTCAACCAGATTCTTGAAGATATGCTCAGGGCTTGTGTGATCTCCTTCGGCATGAAGTGGGAGGATTGTCTTCCTTATGCTTAATTCTCATACAACAACAGTTTTCAAGCAAGTTCAGGCAAGGCCCCTTTTGAAATTATGTATGGCAGGAAGTGCCGTACCCCTCTCAACTGGTCTGAAACCGGTGAACATCAGCTTTTGGGTAATGACTTAATCACAGAAGCAGAAGAAATGTGCAAAGTCATTCGAGATAACCTCAAAGCAGCCCAATCCTGCCAGAAGAGCTACTATGATAGTAAGCACCGTGATTTGGCTTTCGAGATTGGAGATCATGTTTACCTTCGTGTCTCTCCTATGAAAGGTACTCGTCGCTTCGGTATCAAAGGGAAGCTTGCCCCTAGATACGTGGGACCTTTCAAGATTGTCAGCAAGAGAGGCGACCTCTCCTATCAACTCGAGCTTCCTTCAAACTTTGCAAATGTTCATGACGTGTTCCATGTCTCTCAGCTTCGAAAGTGCTTCAAGACTCCTGACCGCACCGTCAACTTCGAGGACATTGAGCTCCAAGAAGATCTCTCCTATCGTGAGCACCCAGTTGCTATTCTTGAAGAGACTGAACGCAAGACTCGCAACAAGTCAATCAATTTCCTCAAAGTCAAGTGGTCGCACCATTCCGACCGTGAAGCTACCTGGGAACGCGACGATCACCTCCGTTCTGAGTACCCGGCGTTCTTTCAGTCTTAGATCTCGGGACGAGATCTTTTCGCAGTGGTGGAGTGTTGTAACACCCCGGATGTAACTTTCCCTATTTGTACTCCAACTCTTGCCGTCTCCGACGTTAAGTTATATTTATTTTCTCGGGTTCGGGTTTTGTCTCCGTGTGTTGTTGTCTTTGTCATGCATCTCATATCATGTCATCATGTGCATTGCATTCGCATACGTGTTCGTCTCATGCATTCGAGCATTTTCCCCGTTGTCCGTTTTGCATTCCGGCGCTTCGTTCTCCTCCGGTGGCCATTTCTAGCTTTCTTTCGTGTGTGGGGATTAAACATTTCCTGATTGGACCGAGACTTGCCAAGCGGCCTTGGTTTACTACCGGTAGACCGCCTGTCATGTTTCGTATCAATTGGACTTCGTTTGGTACTCCAACGGTTAACCGAGGGATCGAAAAGGCCTCGTGTGTGTTGCAGCCCAACACCACTCCATTTTGGCCCAAAACCCACCAAACTCTGCTCCATGTCCTAGAGCGTTCGATCACGATCGCGTGGCCGAAAACCGCACCTCATTTGGACTCTCCTAGCTCCCCTTATGCCTATAAATAGCCCCCTCCGAAATTCTCGTTGTCCTCTTTCCCCGAAACCCTAAATCCTCTCTCTCCGCGCGCCGGACAACGTCCGCCGGAGCCGGACGCGTCCGCTCCGCCCCACCGCCACCACGTGGCGCGCCCCCACTGGCCCGGCCACATCTCCCCGCCAGCCAGCCCGGGAGGCCCATCGCCGGCCCCCACGGCCCGTCGCCTCCCGCCGCCCGGTTCCTTCCCAGCTCGCCCGCGCCGCCGCCCGTCTTCCACGGCTCCGGGAGCCCGCGCCACCACCGCTCCATCGCCGCAAAGCCGCCGGAGCTCGCCGCCGCCTCGCCCCAAGCCCGCCGCGCCTCCTCCCGGCCCCGAGCGCCGCCCCACGCCGCTCCGCCGCCGCCCCTCGTTGCCGGATCCGCCGCCCCCTCACCGGCCGGCCTCTCCACCTCCAACTCCGGCCGGCCATCCTCGTCGTGCGTGCGTGCTACAGTGTCGGTGAACAGTGCTCGCCCCGATCCAGATCTGAGATTCAAACGAATGGTTGACTTTTTCTCTCCCGAACCCTAATTATCGAGCATACTTTGACCAGTGATATCTCCGCATCCGTAGTTCCGATTTGGACATATAGTATATCAAAATGTTCGTCTCGACGAGTACATCATTTCATTCCATTGCATCATTTTCATTTGAGCTCATCTTGATGCCCGAAATGTTGTTAGAAGGAGGCTTCATTATTGTCAGATCTGCTAGTTCATCTTAGACTTTTGTCATTTTTGCCATGATTATTGTGTGCATGCTATGCCTGTGAGTCCTTCATATGTTTTGTTAAGCATCTTGTTATCTTTCCAGAGGTGCAACCCATGCATTTTTAGGATGTGTGTGGTGACTTGTGCAAGCTTGCAAAGTGAGGCACCCGGTAAATCTGCTTTCAGGGACTTAGTAGTTTTCACTAAGTCTGGGATTATTTAGTTCATGATGCCATATGTTCAGCTTGTTTCCTAGCGATCTGTGCCTCTTTTGAGGATGATCAGTAAAGGAGTTTTGTCAATAATGTTATGCTCTATCCATACATGTCTTTACTTGAAATTATGGGGCACCCTAGCTTGAGTCAATCGAGCTCTACTTTTGCTTCGTGGTGAATCTGGGCAGATCGTCAACTCGTTTGCGATTTTGCCAATGTTATTGTAGTTGATCCGTGCATGCTATGCCATTGTTCTTGCCATGTATAGCTTTTATTTTGTGCCTTCTTAAAGGATGTATGCTTGTCTTGCCATGACTTGCACCGTGGTGAGTGCATCGAGCTCGTAAACATGCCTTCGTGAGTTATATTTCAGCATGTCTCAGTTTTCACTAAGTCTGAAAACTGATTGTGTTTTAGCTATGTTCGTGTGCTTATTAGTATATTTTGTGATCCCTTTTGGCCCCAGGTCACTTAGGGAATTTTGTTAATCTTGCTGAGTAGCTCCATGACATGTTCTTACTTGTCTTAATCAGGTCATGTATCATGTTGTTTTGTTGCTCCGGAGAGGGCTTCGTGATCTGAAATTTCAGACAAGTGTTAACTTCGCTAAGTCTGAGATCTATTTTGCATTTGCGTTTTTGCCATGCTTGTTTGAACCTCATAATGGTGAATTGGCTGTGCCTTAGTGCTAGTCTTTTGTTAAGCATCTTGTGTGCATCCCTGACATGTATTTTGTTGTCATGTTTGGTGGCTGCAGCATGTTCATTTCATTGCATTTAGATGCCTACTTGCTGTAAATCGCAGACCGGTGTCGTTTTTGAAACGCTTGCCATTTCCAAGCCGTAACTCCGATTCCGGCGTTCTTTATATTGTTTTCAAGCGATTTCATCTCATCTTTCCATTGGAACCCTTGGAATTCCAAGTTGAGGCCAGGTTCATGCATTTCCTGTCATATCTTGCATTTTGCATCCCGCATCGCATCCCGCATAGCATATCATCATTTCATCATATTGCTTGGTCTTGCACGTGGTTCATTGTATCCTTGTAGCTTGTTTGTCTTGTTTGGGTAGAGCCGGGAAACGAGTTCGCTACCGAGGAGCCCGTTGAGTTTGCTTGTGAGGATCCAGTCAACTCTGACAACTGTGCAGGCAAGATGATCATACCCTCGAAATCACTACAATCTTTGCTATGCTAGTTTGCTCGCTCTTTTGCTATGCCATTGCTACGATGCCTACCACTTGCTTGCAAGCCTCCCAAATTTCCATGTCAAACCTCTAATCCACCATTGTTCTAGCAAACCGTTGATTGGCTATGTTACCGCTTTGCTCAGCCCCTCTTATAGCGTTGCTAGTTGCAGGTGAATATTGGAGGCCGTTCCTTGTTGGAACATCTTTTATTTACTTGTTGGGATATCATTATAATGCTATGTTATCTTAATGCATCTATATACTTGGTGAAGGGTGGAAGGCTCGGCCTCTCGCCTAGTGTTTTGTTCCACTCTTGCCGCCCTAGTTTCCGTCATATCGGTGTTATGTTCCCGGATTTTTGCGTTCCTTATGCGGTTGGGTTATAATGGAAACCCCTTGATATTTCGCCTTGATTAAAGCTTTTGCAGCAATGCCCAACATTGGTTTTACCATTCACCACCTAGCCTTTTCTTTCCCTTGGGTTCTGCAGACTCAAGGGTCATCTTATTTTAACCCCCCCCCCCCGGCCAGTGCTCCTCTGAGTGTTGGTCCAAACCGTTAGCCGCCAGTGGCTACCAGGGGCAACTCTGGGCTGGCCTACCGGAAGTTTGGACAGTTTGAGTGCGCCCTGAGAACGAGATATGTGCAGCTCCTATCAGGATTTGTCGGCACATTCGGGCGGTGTTGCTGGTCTTGTTTTAACCTGTCGAAGTGTCTTAAGTTACCGAGATACCGAGTCTGATCGAAACGTCTTGGGAGAAGGTCTATTCCTTCGTTGGCTGTGAGAGCTTGTCATGGGCTAAGTTGGGACTCCCCTGCAGGGATTGAAATTTCGAAAGCCATGCCCGCGGTTATGGGCAGATGGGAATTTGTTAATGTCCGGTTGTAGATAACTTGAACCTTAATTAATTAAAATGAATCAACTGAGTGTGTTACCGTGATGGCCCCTTCTCGGCGGAGTCCGGGAAGTGGACACGGTGTTGGAGTAATGTTTGTGCAGGTTGCTCTCTAGTTTCTCGCTCGCGCTTTGCCTCCTCTTCTCGCTCTCTTTTGCGAATAAGTTAGCCACCATATATGCTAGTCACTTGCTGCAGCTCCACATATATTTGCCTTTCCTTCCTATGAGCTTAAATAGTCTTGATCGCAAGGGTGCGAGATTCCTGAGTCCCTGTGGCTCACATATTACTATTACACCCGATGCAGGGCCAGGTGATTCCGCTCCAGGTGACGAGTACGAGCACAAGTGGCAGTTCGACGAAGACTCTCAGCGTTACTACGTTTCCTTTCTCGATGATCAGTAGTGGTGCCCAGTTGGGGGTGATTGGGACCTTTGTCGCATGTTGGGTTCTCTTTATTTTGGCGCCGTAGTCGGGCCATGAGTGTGTTGGATGATGTAATGTTATTTATGTTCTTGATTGACGTGGCGAGTGTAAGCCAACTATGTTATCTCCCCTTTATTATTCACATTACATGGGATGTTGTGAAGATTGCCTAACTTGCGACATATGCCTTCAATGCGATTATGTCTCTAAGTCGTGCCTCGACACGTGGGAGCTATAGTCGCATCGAGGGTGTTACAGATGGTCCTTTGCAGCAATGTAAACGGAGCATCTGTATGAATTCTCCTTGTACTGCTAGTGAATTACAAGTTCCAAGTCTCCGCTCCCCTACTTCACCATCCAAGGTGCTTACTCTAACTTGGCAGTGTGATATCTGGTTGCATATTCCATATGGTGTCTAGCTTGTATTGCTCCTAATTAGTGTAAACTGCATCTACTTAGCTTACACATGATACGTGTGAATATGACACGCTTTCCTGTTTTTGGTACATACTATATCTATCTATCACACCATGTTCTTACATGAAATTACTCTTCTTGTGTATCCTACATCAGTCACTTATGATGGGTCACCTTTAAGTTGGCAGTGTGATATTGGTTTGCATCTTGAATATGATTTCTTGCATGTAGTGCTTCTAGTTTGATGAACACCACCTACGACAAGACAGTTTTAACTTGGCAGAGTGATATTGATTGCACCTTCCATATGGTGTCTAGCTTGCAGTGCTTCTAATTTATTGAAGTGCCTTATGCTTAGTTACCACATCATAGGTGTGAATATGTCAAGCCGTCCAGTTTTTCGTATGTATTCCATCCTCGTATCATGACTTTGTCTTTCATCAAAGTAGTGTTCGTCAGTATCATGCATGAATGAGTTCTGTAGAGAAAAATTTATTCCTTTTTCTTGTCGGTTTGACCTCACAATGCAAAATCAATAAAGCAGAAAGAAATTGGTAAGGCACTGGATGATGGTGGTCCTTCCGAGCAACTGAAATAGAGGGTCTCTATAGATTCTACTCCTCTATCCTCCCAACAAGATTCGCAAGACAACACAAGGCTAGGCAGCCAACGTAGCTGTGTAGATGATGAGCACATCTCCCCTACTCCACCATCACAGGTGCTTGCTCTAACTTGGCACTATTATATGTGGTTGCATGTTGCGTATGATGTCTAGACTGTATTGCTTCTAACTTTGTTGAATTGCATCTGCTTACTTTACACATAATGCCTGTGAATATGACACGTGTTCCTATTTCTAGAACACACTATATCTTATCACACCATGTTCTTACATCAGACTACTGTTCTTGCATATCCCGCATCAGTCACTTATGACAAGGCACCTTTAAGTCGCGACTGTGATATTGGTTGTGTATTGCATATGATTTCTAGCATGTATTGCTTGTAATTTATTGAAATGCCAGACAGTTTGAACTTGGCAGAGTGATATTGGTTGCATCTTTCATATGGTGTCTAGCTTGCAGTGCTTCTAATTTGTTGAAATGCCTTATGCTTAGTTACCACATCATAGGTGTGAATATGTCACGTCGTCCTATTTTTCGTACATATTCCATCCTCATATCATGTGTTTGCCTTTCATCCGAGTAGTGTTTGTCAGTATTATGCATGAATGAGTTCTGAAGAGCGAATTTTATTCCTTTTTCTTATCGGTTTGACTTCACAATGCAAAAACAATACAACTGAAGGAAATTAGTCCGTTAGTGGATGATGGTGGTCCTTCGGAGCAACTCAAACAGAGGGTCTCTACATATTCTACTCTACCATCCTCCTAACAAGATTCGCAAGACAACACAAGACTGGACAGTCAACTGAAGGAAATTAGTCCGTTAGTGGATGATGGTGGTCCTTCGGAACATCTCCCCTACTCCACTATCACAGGTGCTTGCTCTAACTTGGCACTATTATATGTGGTTGCATGTTGCGTATGATGTCTAGCTTGTATTACTTCTAACTTTGTTGAATTGCATCTGCTTACTTTACACATAATGCGTGTGAATATGACACGTGTTCCTGTTTCTAGAACATATGTGTAGATGATGAGCACATCTCCGCTACTCCACCATCACAGGTGCTTGCTCTAACTTGGAACTGTTATATTTGGTTGCGTGTTCCGTATGATGTCTAGTTTGTACATGCATAGCTTACAACTTATACATGCAACGATCACTTACCCATACGACACATTTAAGTTGGGAGTGTGATATAGGTTGCATCTTACATTGTCTTCTAGCTTGTACTACTTTTAATTTCGTGAAATGGCACTTACGACGAGACACTTTTTACCCGATAGAGTGATATTGGTTGCATGTTCATATGGTGCCTAGATTTCATTTCTTCTAATTTAGTTGAAATGCCTTTTTCTTACTGTTTTTCATACATATTTCATCCTCGTATCGTATGTGTAAATATGCAATGTTGTCTTTTTTGTATATATTTCATCCTCCTATCCCGCGCTTGCCTTAAATTAAAGTAGTGTTTGTCTGTATCATGCATCAACCAGCTATGCGGAGCTAATTTTATTCATCTTCTTGTGGTTTTGACTTCCTAAGGCAATATCAGAAAATAGGAAGGAAAAGAGAAAGTTAGGGGATGTTGGAGGTCCTCTGGACCGACGCAAAAAGAGACTCTCTCGATTTTCCACTTTTACTGCGAATGAAGTTGAAGTCCCAAGTCTACATGATGAATTCATCTCCCGTACTCCACCATCGCAGGTGCTTGCTCCAAGTTGATAGTGTGATAATTGGTTTCATGTTGCATATGTTGTCTAGCCTGTATTTCTTCTATTTTGATTAAATTGCACCTGCCGCGTTTATACGTTATACATGTGCATATGACATGCCTTTCTGTGTCTAGAATACACTACATCTATCTATCATACCATGTTCTTACATCAAAGTACTGATGTTGTGTATCCCGCATCAGTCACTCATGATTGGATGCTTTTAACATGGCAGTTTCATAGTCATTGCATCTTGCATTGATTTCTACGTTGTACTACATCTAATTTTTTGAAATGCCACTTATGACAAGACACATTTAACTTGGCAGAGTGATATTGGTTGCATCTTTCATATGGTGTCTAGCTTGCATTACTTTTATTTTCTTGAAAATCCTTCTACTTAGTTTACACATAGTAGCTGTGAATATGTCACGCTGTCCTGTTTTTCTTACATATTCCATCCTCATATGGTTGTCTTACATCAAAGTATTGCTTGTTTGTATCATGCATCAATGAGTTCTGAAGAGCGATTTTATTCTTTTGTGTTGTGGGTATGGCTTGACATGGCAAAGTCAAAAAGAGCAAGGAAAAGAATATAGTAGGGAATGGTGTTACTCGTCGGGTGAAACGAAAAAGGATCTGCCCTCGAGATTCTGCTGGTACTTATAGTGCAGTAGAAGGTCCAAGTCCACCGGCTAAATATACAAACACAGTATCAGCTGCTCCACCAGCTGCAGCATCCGCTTCAACTGTACCAGCATCTTAATGAGTTACTCGTTCGTTTGCTCCGGAACTGGCCAGTTCCCAAGCTGCCTTCACACCTAACACTACTTCTGAAGCACTGCTGAGACAACAAGACTTGGCAACATCAGATGAACCTCATGAGCATCAACACCAAGACGGCACCTGACCGAGTCAAGTTGCAGTTGCATGATCCTTTATATGTACTCTCGCAGTTTGATGTGCACTAACACTTTCCAATTTCATTGTTGAACTAGCACCACGGCGCAAGCGGAAGACATCAAGGATAATGCTTGACGGATTAACAAAATCTAAAGGAGGAAGAATGGAAATCCATTTTGAGGCAGGTTTAAAAAGGCCACATGATGCTACAGATTCAGCCAAGTTAGTATCAGAGGCAGCCATTGCCATCAGGTGTCATGCATGTATCCTCCCAACGTGGATCCAGTACAGGAATGAGAAAGACAATACCCAGTTTAACACCTTCCTTGACCATTTACCCATAAGTGATATTATTCATCGCAATTTGTAATATTGTCTTGCTCTGTCCCATACTTTCTAGCTTCCTCCTAATAAGACTCACATTCTTTTTTCAATAGATGAGGTTCAAGTTGGATCCAAAAGATGATGCAACTAAACAAGCATGCATGCAGGTTTTTCAGTCTGCGCTGTGACATTATTGGTAACACCTTAGAAAATCTCACTTTCAAGGCAAGGCTAACAATGAAATCACCCAAACATCTCCAGTGGAATATATTACATATGAAGACTGGACAGCCCTTGTTAAACACTGGTCTGATCCAAAGTATCATGTAGGGTATATGTATTTGATTAGACCACATATTGAACTTGTATTTATGTATGTGCCTTACAAGTGTATCTTCTTCTAGGCTAACTGTTTGAAGAAAAAGACCGACCGTTCTAAAGTGAAATTCCAACAGACAACAGGATCTCGTAGCTATATTGAACACTACGAGGCTCTTGTAAATAGCTGCTAGTTCCTTCTTTTTTCTGTGCCATATTATCGTATCTATATTGACTTGTCCCAAATACAGAGGAAACCCCGTGCGGACCAAAAAGAACCTGGATCGAATGCAGTGCAAATCTTCAAGGATTGCCACACCAGCAAGATGAAGGGCGCGCATGAGCACACCAATTCAAGCTGCTGTTGTAAGTCCTTACTCCTCCTGCCTTTGAACTGATTGGTATTGTGATGTTTTCATTTAATTGCTTGGTTTGCAGCCAATGTCAGTTACTCTGTTCACTTTTATACACAGTTGTCCTAACGTATCATTTCACCTTATATGGTTTAAAAGATATTAAGGATATTCGTTTGATCTTGATCTGTAATCTAGTTGTGATGTTCACATGCGCACACAATGATACAATAGCATGTTTGTTTTATATCTGTTTGCCCATGATATGAATGATGTCATACTATTTTTTTCGAGAGTACACCAAAGGAGTACCTTACTTTTATAGAAGGGGAGAAACAAGAGCACAGAATGTACAAGAGAGTTTGGACGGAAGCAAGCTTCCATCAGGAACGCACACCCTAGTCCTAGCACACCCTACAATTAACCTATGCCAACACTCACAAAACGTGCCATAGCCTCCTCCTCCCAAACCGGCTAGTCTCCATTCTTTGAGCTCCGCGATGATGGCAAGGGCCAGGTCTGGCGCCGTCATCTGTTGGTTGGTCCTATGGAACACTCTAGCATTGCGCTGTTTCCATAAGGCCCAAGTGGTAGCAATGATCACTGTGTCAAACCCACGCTTGGCACCCTTTCTGTAATGTGCTCTCCTATCTAACCACCACTCCAACAAGCAGTCCTCATGCTCCGGGATGCTGCCCTACAGACTGAGCGCATCGAACATGTAGTGCCACACTTCTCTCGCGTAGACGCATTGAACAAGAATGTGCTCTGTGTTATCTTCATCTTGAAGGCACGTGTAGCAGGCAGAAGGAGCGTCCTGGAGGCCATGCCTCGCTCTCCGATCAGAAGTCCATATTCGGTGTTGAACTGCCAGCCAAGCAAAAAATTTGCACTTGAGGAGGGCCCAGCTCTTCCATATGCATGCGGCGTAAGGGACCCTCTCAGTGCCGGAACAGAGCCTTAGGTATGTGGATTTAGCCGTGTAACCACCGGAAGGATCGGCTGGCCAAGAGAAAGAATCTTCCGCAAGGGGCACCCGGTTCACCGTGCTGATCGCAAGATTTAGGTGAAGTAGTTGCAAGTGGCCACCAAAGTTAACTACACCGGATATGTCATGCAACCAACTATCGTTTTGCAAGCCATCCTCAACTGTGCGATGGTTGATCGTTCTCGTGTCAACCAAGGCATAAATGTACGGTGCAATGTCCTTGACCGCAAAGTCGTGTATCCACCTATCTCTCCAGAACAGCACTCTGTTGCCCATACCAACCTCAATGTGTACCAAACTATCAAAGACCGCTCGTGCCTCTTTGTCCACGGCCATTGGAAGCCCTTGCCACGGCCTCTCCGGGTCTGTCCTTCTTAGCCACTCCCATCTCACTCTCAAAGACAAGCCTTGTAATTGCATGTTGCGCACACCCAAACCTCCGAGCCACGTGGGTTTGCACACCGAGTTCCAAGCCACCAGGCACTGACCATCGTGAACTTTATCTTTTCCGGCCCAGAAGAAGGAGCGCATCCATTTGTCTAACTCCTCAAACACCCAAGCAGGGGCGTCCGTAACCATGAAGTGGTGGATAGGCTTGGTAGAGATTACAGACTTAACCAGCACCAAGCGTCCAGGACGATGCAACAGCCCTCTCTGCCAGGCCGGGGCAGACTTCTTGGCATGGTCGATCATTGGCTGCCATTCCGCCCTAGAGAGCTGACAGATGGCCAATTGAAGGCCAAGGTCCTTACATGGGAAACTCCCCATCCGGCAATGCAAAATGGACTCGACCCGATCCCGGTCATCGTCGTTCCCATGGATCATGATAGCCAGCGACTTCTGATAGTTGACCCGTAGGCCAGAAGCAGCACCAAAAGTGTGTAGCACGGATCTGACGAACGTAAGGTCCAGCACCCTGGGTTTGACGAACATCGCCACGTCATCCGCATAGATCGACACTGATTGGTGTGCAGTGGTGCCAGTGAAGCTCCTGCTAACACCAAAACTCTCAGCCTTGATCATGATTCTACAAAGCACATCCATGGCGATCACGAAGAGCAAAGGCGAAACCGGGTCACCCTGCCTCAGGCCCTTGGCATGGGTGAATACTATGATCATCCTACTTTAAACCATGTCTCTTTATCCTTAGATGTCAGCGAATGTGAGGAAATAGGCAATACAGTTGGCATGCTACATGGACATATGTTCCAAAAGTTATTTTATGATGTAGTTGGCACTACAATACATTGTCGGTGTACAAAGGTAGGGGCTCTCCTTTTGACCCATTTACTTGTGCACGAGCAGTCCGAGCCACGCGCCGCGGCCACACTTAGCAGGGCAAAGGAGGGAAGCCAGAGAGAAGCCGAAGCACGAGGCAACCAAGGCAATGCCATGACCAGAAGAGCAGGAAGGAAAGAGGGCGAGGTGGACTCCCTCGGCAAGATCCTTGCCGAGGCGGCCCCCCACAGCCCCTGCAAGAGCCTTGCCGGGGCAACTTGCCCGACGCCAGCAGAGCGAGCCACCCTTGAGCCCAAAGTTTCCAAACGCCATCAACAACTACGTTGGAACCAAGGCTCGGGAGGCGCATCTATGGTCGCATGCAAATCTTCGTCAAGCTCATAAATATATGAGTTCAGATGAGGACTAGAAGACGGTGACCCTCGGCAGGATCCTTGTCGAGGAAATCCACAAGACCTCCGGCAAGATCCTAGCAGGGGATGACAGCAACGCCACAGCAAGACCCTTGCCGGGCCCCCAGCAAGACCCTTGCCGAGGGCATCAGCAGGGCCACTGCCAGGCTCGCACCGGCCAAGACTCCGTCGCCGTTTGTATGTAGCTACCAGCCCAACCAGCAGAGCAGGCACCTGCGTGGCAACATGCAGCTTCCAGGCCAAATCAGCAAGCACCTGCATGGCGGCATGGAGATCTTCATGAAGGCCCTACCACTGCGCCACCTCAGCTGCCTGCCTGCCTACATGGCGCTGCATGCATCGCCAGCCTGGGCTCGTGTCGAAGCGAGGCGAAGTGGCGACAGATGGGACAGGCCTCGTTCCCGTCCCCGATAAAGCTAATGGACACCTACGTAGTGCATTTAATGTGCTTTGTCCTGTAATGCTGAGCGATAAGCTCGTGCACTGTAGGCCTTTCCACCTCCTGTGTGCCACTGTGGCAGTCCCTTTTTCCTAGAAAAGGAGGCCCGAGGCGACCAGGAGAAGGATTCGGCTTTTTGGAACGAGATAGCCACCGTAGCTAGTTCAGGAAGCTCAAGAACACTCAATACATCCACACAAAGCAGTACTAGGGTTTTATGCATCCTCGCAGCCCAAACCTGGGTAAACGATCCATGTGCTTGCTCCTAAACCTGCTCTTCTCACGACCCTGCACCCGCCGACCATAGAAGGGATCCTAGTGATCCCATAGGTGTCGTTCTCACCGACATCTTTGGCGCGCCAGGTAGGGGGCCACAGTTGTGAGAAACTGGTCTAGTAGTTAGCCTAGCAGTTCTTCATCGCCATGGCTCCCAAGAAGAAGGCGGCCACGACGGTCGGTTCGTAGGGAACCGGGTGGCCCGTACCAGTGCGGGCAAGCAGCGGGCCGGTCGCAGACGGAACCTGGGGCGCAACCCACAAGCACCAACATCGCTCTGGCAGTCAGAGCCTAGAGAGCGGCACCATTACTACGCAAGGCGATGGGCCACACACCGTGAAATCCAAAGACGGAGCTGGGCCCTTCGAAGACGGCGCGGGACCCTCCGTGGGCATCGTCGTACCACCCGCGGGCGGCGCGACGACCTCCAAGACGCCCACTTCAGCGCCCATAGCGCACTCTTCCTAGGTTGTGCGTGACGAGCAGCGTCACCACACTGGTGACCCTGGATGCCGCTGCGGGAAGAGTCCTGTACGTCATCCACGGGACGAAGGAGGCCAGCATGCCCACCGAAGTGCTGGCGAGGACGGCGCGCAGCCGCTGGGCCGTGACCGAGGTCCTTCTAACGTGGTTAGAAGTCGAAGTGCGCCGCGGTCCACGCAACTTTCGCCACCACCCATGCCAGCAGAAGCCTTGGCGCGCGCGTAGCTGCTCCTGGACTTCCCTCCTACCGCAGAGAAGCTCGACGAGTGGAGAGCTACCATCCGGAGCCTCCACGATAGCCACTGCGGATGTCGGTCCGTCGTGATGACGTTTGTGATGACATTTGCATAGCGTCGTCCGACCCACGGACCCGCCGCGACCAACGGTAGGTTCTTTGGGAGGGAGCCCATGAAGACGCTCGAACCACCATCGAGCGCCGGCATGATACGCGCCACCAGTCAGACAGGCGGGCGGGGCCTGCTATGGACCACCCAGCACCGGGAGGCCCCGGTGGCCTACTTTACAAGGTGGGTTGCCCAGCCTTTACTCGTGAGCTGCGGCAGTTCCAGTGGTCGTCCCACCGCATGTTCAAGCCCGACGTCAGCAAGAAGTATGATGGCAAGGCCCACCCGTCAGAGTTCCTCAGCATCTACACCATCGCGATGCATGCCGCTGGAGCTCATGACGACAAGGTGCTTGCCAATTACTTCCCGTTGGCCCTGAAACCCAATGTCATGTCTTGGTTGATGCACTTGCCGGTGGATTCCATTTCTTCTTGGTCAGATCTGTGCCATGAGTTCATTGGTGCCTTCACTGGAGGCCACCAAGCTCATGGCCAGGCGAGTGATTTGCATATCATTCCCCAGAAGGAAGGTGAAAACCTGCACAAGTACATACAGAGGTTCAGCCGAGTGCAATACAACATCCCAGATGTCCATCTTGCCGCCGTGATCAGCGCATACCATCAGAATGTGCATAACCGCAAGATGCGTGAAGAGTTGGCAACGAACATGGTCAAGGACATGGACGAACTTTATGTTCTGGCTGATAGATGCGCTCGGGCTGAAGAGGATAGGAAGTACCCTGATGAAGACGCCGGTGCGGAAACCGACTCTACCGACTAAGACACCGCCGCCCCGACGAAGAAGGGTAGGCGCCGCAACAGGAAATGCAAGGACAAGACCGTGCTTGCCGTCAAGGGATCCGACGACACTAGCGCTGCCAAGAAGGCCAAGGCAGATGACCCCGACAAGGAGATTGCCGGGTGCGCCGCTTGCCGGGCCTTGGCGGCTGCCGACAAGCCAGGGGGCTCCGACAAGCAGTACTGCATGATCCGCCGCACCACGGGCCATGACCTCCAGAACTGCCAACAAGTTGAGTTGCTTGATGAAAAGAAAAAAGCCGAATATGACAGGCGGGACAAGTAGAAGGGTCGGGATGGTGCCGAAGGATCCGGCAAGAAGCGTGGCGGCCAAGGAGGTCGCCGCAGCAAGGACAACTAGTAAGAGAGGCCCGCCCGGGGCCATGACAAGAAGCAGGAAGATGATGATTGTGACGAGGACGACGAGTCCGGTGAGCACGAGTTCCAGAAGGCTACGAAGGCCATGTATGTTGATGGTGGTGCCTTGCTGCACACTTCTCATTGCCAGCTCAAGCAGTGGGCGCGTGAGATTACAGCAGCAGAGCCATCGTCCGACGCTCAGAAGCCACTGAAGTGGTCCAGCACGCCCCTCATCTTTGACGCCGAGGACCACCCTGACTGCACAACTGCGTTCGGGTGTTCTCCGTTGTTGGTCTCACTAACGATACGCAACCTCAAGGTGAATAAGGTGCTGGTTGACAGCGGGGCCGGCCTGAACTTGATCTCGCCCGTCGTGATCAAAAGGCTGGAAATTCCTGATGGAGGCCTTGAGGAAACGGGTGCGTTTCAAGGGGTCAGTCCGGGAAGGAGCCAGCCGAAGGGGAAGGTCACATTGCCCATGACGTTTGGAGGTGAGTTGAAATACAGGACGGAGAGGATCGTCTTCGATGTGGCCGAGATCCCCTTGCCCTACAACGGGATCCTCGGCCGCCTGGTACTAGCCAAGTTCATGGCGGCGGCGCACTATGCCTACAATACTCTGAAGATGCCTGGGCTGATGACCATCATCACCGTCCCCTTCGACAAGAAGGATGCGCTGATCTGCGCTGACCAACTCTATCGAGAAGCAGTTACAGCAGCTGCCGCCAAGGCACCTGCTCCTGCTATTGAGGCCCCGGGAGGGAAGAAGAAGACCGGCAAGACCTCTCGCACCCACTCTGGAAAGCACACCTCTTCGGAGTGCTGTGCTACCGTCGAGGACGTTCCCGAGAGCTCTACCGGCAGGAGAAAGAAATCCAGAGCTGCACCACCAGAGACCAAGAGGGTGTCCATCAAGGAGGATGGCACAGGAGGAGCTTTCACCATAACCTCCACCCTCGACGGCAAAAAGGAAAGCACACTTGTCACTTTCCTGCAGGCGAATGTTGATGTGTTTGTGTGGCAAGCATCTGACATCCCCGGCGTTCCCAGGGAAGTGATTGAGCACCACCTTGCTATATGTCCCCATGCGTGACCCGTCAAGCAGAAGGTCAGGAAGCAAGCTTTTGAACGATAGGAGTTCATCACAAAGGAGATCAGGAAATTGGAAGTGGCAGGTTTGGTAAGAGGAGTGCTCCACCCGACGTGGTTGGCCAATCCGGTGGTGGTGCGCAAGGCAAATGGGAAGTGGAGGTTGTGTATTAACTACACGGATGGCAATAAGACTTGTCCTAAGGACCCCTTCCCATTGCCGCGCATCGACCAGATTGTTGACTCCATGGCCGGGTGTGATCTGTTGTCATTCCTTGACACCTACTCGGGCTACCACCAGATCTTCATGGCAAGAGAAGATGAAGAGAAGACAACCTTTATCACCCCATGTGGTACGTATTGCTTTTTAAGGATGCCTTTCGGGTTGAAGAGTGCTGGCTCGACATTCGCAAGGGCGGTCCAGATTGGTTTTGAGCCCCAGCTGCATAGAAATATGGAAGCATATATGGATGACATAGTGGTCAAAACCAAGGACAAGGCGACCCTTGTACAAGACCTAGGAGATACATTTGCCAACCTACGCAAGATCAATCTTAAGATGAACCCTGAGAAGTGTGTCTTTGGCGTCTCATCAGGAAAAATGCTCGGGATTGAGGCAAACCCAGACAAGATGAAGGCTATTGAGCCGATTGAGGCACCCAAGCTCAATGGTTGCGTTGCCGCCATGAGCAGGTTCATCTCCAAGTCCGCTGAACAAGCCCTTCCCTTTTTCAAAATCTTGAAGAAGGCAGACCCAATGGAGTGGACCCCAGAGGCCGAGGCGGCATTGCAGGACAATACAGGTTGCGCCTAAACCACAAGAGCTATTGCTGCTGTATCTGGCGGCAACAAATCAAGTGGTCAGCGCTGCACTAGTGGCGCAAAGGGAGGTCGACGAAGGGGCAGTGGCCATGGCAGGACCGACGGATTGCAAGTCGAAGATTCCCCCAGTAGGGCCTGGTGCCGGCAAGGCAAGGCCCCCGGCAGAGTCCGACGCCATCGGGGCAAGGCCCGCGCAGCCAGGTGAAGTGGAGCAGAAGAAGAAGAAGATGATGCAGCACCTGGTTTACTTTGTCAGCTCCCTCTTGCAGGGGGGCAGTTCAAGGTACTCCGGTGTGCAGAAATTGCTCTTCGGCCTCCTTATGGCCTCGAGGAAGCTGCGTCATTACTTCCAAGCCCACGCAATTACTGTCGTCACCCGCCTCCCGTTGCAACGGATACTGCACAACCCAGATGCAACCGGAAGGTTTGTGAAGTGGGCCTTGGAGTTGTCAAGTTTTGGGTTGAAGTTCGAAAGTACTTCAACAATCCAGAGTAGGGTCTTGGCGGAGTTCATTGCAGAATGGACCTCAACGCCCGACGAGGAAGTCCAGGAGACCGCTCTCCCCGGCAAGGAGGCAAGTCGCGACTGGATCATGTACTTTGACAGGGCTTTCTCGCTGCAAGGCACCGGTGCCGGTGTGCTGCTTGTTGCACCCACCGGAGAGCACCTCAAGTATGTGATCCAGATGCACTTTCCCAGGGAGATGTCCACAAACAACACTACTGAGTACGAGGGGCTGCTCGCCGGTCTCAGGATCGTGGCAGACCTCGGAGTGAAGAAGCTCATCGTTAGGGGTGATTCGTAGCTTGTTGTCAGACATGTCAACAAAGATTACCAGAGCCCGTTGATGGAGGCCTACGTAGATGAGGTGAGGAAGCTAGTGGAGCGCTTCGACCGTATTCAAGCGGATAACGACATCGTTGACTACCTATAAAAGCGCGCTGCATTTAAGCTACCTGTGGAGCCAGGTACCTTTTTGCTTCGGCTAACTCAACCATCCATCGAACCGTCAACGGAGCGGAACAAGCGGAGGAAATCGGGTCCCGGCAAGTACTTTCCCGCCGAGCCCCCAGGGGCTACCGGCAAAGGTGTTGCCGCGGATTCCGAGCCTGGTAAGGGGCAGCTGGCTCCGGCAGGGCGCCAAGCCCTATCCATAGAGACGGCTGCCCCCATGGCGGAAGAGATGCCTTTGGTCCTTGCCGTCGAGCCCCAGGCTCCAGCATGGGCACAGCATACCATCTGTTTCCTCCAGACAGGGGAACTTCCTAAGGAGCAGGAAGAAGCAGAAAAAGTAGCCCGTCAGTCTGCCTTGTACCAGTTCATCGATGACGTCCTGTACGGAAAAAGACTGAACGGTGTGAAATTGAAGTGCATCCCCCGGGAGGAAGGACTGGAGCTGTTGGCAGAGATACATGGAGGCATATGTGGCTCTCACATAGCGTCAAGGGCCCTTGCCGACAAGGCATTCCGGCAAGGCTTCTTCTGGCCCACTACCCTCCAGGATGCGACGGGACTAGTAACCAGGTGTGAAGCGTGCCAGTTCCATTCAAAGAAGCTTCATCAACCAGCTCAAGCCCTTCAAACAATTCCTCTCTCCTGGCCGTTTTCGGTCTGGGGGCTCGACATACTGGGCCCCTTCCCCCATGTTGTCGGGGGCTTTGAGTACTTGTACGTTGCAATCGACAAGTTCACAAAGTGGCCGGAAGTGGAAGTAGTGAGGAAGGTGACAGCACAGTCAGCCGTCAAGTTCTTCAAGGGACTAGTCTGCCGTTTTGGTGTGCCAAACAGAGTCATCACCGACAACGGCACGCAGTTCACAAGTCACACCTTCATGCAGTACATCCGAGACCTCGGCAGCAAGGTCTGTTTTGCTTCCATGGCACACCCACGGAGCAACGGCCAGGCGGAGAGGGCAAATGCTGAAGTACTACGAGGCTTGAGAACAAAGACTTTTGACAAGCTGCACAAAAGCGGAGGCACTGCATTGGTGAGTTCCCGGCGGTCCTTTGGTCTATTAGGACGATCCAAATCGAGCCACCGGCCAGACACCCTTTGCCCTGGTATACGGGGCAGAAGCAGTTCTCCCCACGGAACTCATATACAGGTCACCTCGAGTGCTCGCTTATGACGAGCTTGAGCAAGAGCGATTGCGGCAAGATGACGCAATGCTCCTTGAGGAAGATCGTCTTCGGGCAGCTATGAGTGCAGCATGCTACCAGCAAGCTTGCGCTGCTACCATAGCCATAAGGTTCATGCCCGAAGCTTTGAGTAAGGCGACCTTGTTCTTCGGAGCGTTTAGTCGGCCAAGAATTCCAACAAGTTGACGCCAAAGTGGGAAGGCCCTTACAGGGTAATACGAGTCACCAGGCCCGGCGTAGTCTACCTGGAGACCAAAGATGTTGTCCCAGTAAGCAATTCCTGGAAGATAGAACATCTTCACAAGTTTTACCCATAAGGCACGGTTACCAGGCCTCCCGGCGAACCACCTTTTGTACGAGCCTTGCCAGCGAGGCATGTAACCCTCTGTACAAAGCGAGGCGCAACCCTGAGCAGAAATAAACGAAGCGCTGGCACCCTAAGTTATAGCATGCATGCT